>NW_028141563.1:0-28134 GCF_030444845.1 Prenolepis imparis
GATGTCGATATTTCGAGATTCTGAGAAAGAATAATTTTAAAAACAATCGTTATTTTACTCGAATTTCATTTTAATCAATACTTAAAATCTCGAGTTCAAATATGTTCAAATGATTAATCATTTTTATTTCTCAAAAAAATAATGTTATCTAATCTTTTGAATTAAAATGATATTATACTCTTCCTCTTAAGATGGAACTTTGACTTTATCCTTTTGAACTGTAAAATGATTATATATATTGTTTCAGATTTTCATTGTCATTTCGCGGAGATTTGTTATACTGGCACGTGTATTTATGATCTGACGAGAATTGTGATTACATTTCAAACATTGATGTGGTGTCTTAATTGATTTAAAAAATTTATTTAATTGTCAGAAACTCTGTAATCAGGTAATCGCCAGTATTTATATAAAAAACATTTTATAAGATTCTATTATAAAACAATAATTAATAATATCTATGTTTAAAATACATTATTAATCATTGATATTAATAATTGTACGAATTTTGTAATCCTATTTCAAATTTTATCTTACATTTAGTAGAAATAAAGAAACAGTAATATCTCAAAATCAAGCAAAAATTTCCTTATTTAATTTACAACTTTATTACGCAATTTTTTCTTATTGCAATGTATAAATTCATCATATCTTTTTATAATTCTTTAAAGTTATTTTATAGTTATTAAAACTATAAAAAGTATACGATTAATGCATTTCAATGATTATTCATGTTTACGATTAATACATTTAATTTAGGGCATCAAAACAACTGTCAGTTTGTCATAAAGCAAATATTTTTTTTTTTACACGTATGATCCGTATGAAGAACCAGAGAAACAAGCAGAAGATTGAACTCAATAAAACGGTGAAAGAAGGCATCACGTCAAAAAATGTTTATCACTATATTGTTATTATTCATTTTTAATTTTTTGGTGTATTAGTATTACTTGCATCATGGAAGAAACGAGCGACTCATTAATCTTATACCGGGGCCATCAGGCTATCCGATTATTGGCTATTTATTGCACTTACGTGCTTCACCAGGTAAGTACAAAGTTTATTATCTATTTACATTAATGTATGTGTGTGTGTGTGTGTGTGTGTGTGTGTGTGTGTGTGTGTGTGTGTGTGTGTGTGTGTGTGTGTGTGTGTGTGTGTGTGTGTGTGTGTGTGTGAATATACAACCCGTCATATACGCATACATATATAAACAAAAGTGTAATTCATAAATTCTATTTTTGAACAAACATCTATCAATATTATTGCATGTTGATTACTGATAAAATAATTATTCACGCTTTTATCAGCATTTTTCTTTGCAATAATATTCTTCCATTTTCTTAATTAGTTTGTTTTCAACGGATCTAAAAAAGGGTACATATAAATAAAAGTACACATAGTGTATAGATACGCATTGAAAATAATGATATGTAAATTTTTAAACAAATTACCGTAATTATATTTATAATATGTTTTTCAGAGTATCTATGGAACCAGTTATGTAAATTGACTAATGAATATATTTGTAAAATCTGGGGTTTATTTCTTCCCGTTGTATCTATTCGTCATTCAGATGATTTAGAGGTAAAAAATGAAATTCACTTCTCTGTAAACATTACGATTTATCTAGATTTAGGAATTTTGCATTCTTGTTTTATAAAAAGAGTTTTTGTTGGTAAAAAATGTTTCCTAAAAATATGAAAAGAGAGATTATCAGCAACATTCAATTAAGATTATATAATAATTTGAGATACGATTAATAAATATCTGTGTCTATGTATCTGAGAGATAAAGTGTGTTATAATATGTTGACGTTTTTATCTTAACATTATTTTCGGTGATTTCAGACAATACTAACAATAAGTAGCACCAAACACATCGAGAAAAGCCGTTTATATGATATGTTCCATCCTTGGTTAAACAGAGGTCTTCTCACCAGTACAGGTAACGTAATGACGTTAAGGTATAAGCATATCTATTTTACTATTATTTTATTTTACTATTACAACCTGTTATAAATCGGCCTGTCTCTATATAGAAAATCAAATATAATCTTACATAATTAAATTTGAGTATTATTTTAAATGGTGAACTTTTACAACTTCTTTGTTAACTTATAAATTTAATAAAAGTTGCAAGCCCGATTATATTGAAAAATAATCTCGCGATGATGCAATATGTATTCTCAACTAGATAGAAGTAACAGTTGTTTCAATTAAAGAAGATTTTCTACTAAAGCAAATACCGTCACATAACAGACTTTTTATTTTGAATTTATGTCTATTTATGTCAATTTATAAAGTTTTAATTAGAAAATATGTAATTACATTCAAAATGATTTTTGTAACTCATTTTATCGTAAAAATGTCAAGAAAAAAAGATTTAAAGGTTTATGAAAGAATTTTGTGATATAAAAATAAATGAAAGACGTAATTAATATTTTTTGAGGATCGGACACTTAAACATAAAAATGTCTTATATAATATATCAATTGTATTATATAGACATACATATATCACACTATTTCTTGTTTTTATTTTAGGTACTAAGTGACAAAAGCGGCGAAAGTTATTAACATCTGCATTCCATTTCAATATATTAAATCAGTTAGTTGATGTCTTGATCAAGGAGATTGATTGTATGACAAAATCTTTGAAGAACAAAGGAGGCACAGTTGTAAAAGAATTGGTACCATTTATTAGTAAACATACGCTAAACGCGATATGCGGTAAGATTCTTATTGTCCTATTATGTACAATGATTTAATTCTAAATCACAATAGTTTAAAACGAAAAGAAAAATAATTTATTCGCATATAAACATCACACACATATAATTTTTAACAATATGATTGATACTAATGTTCGTATAAGAAGTATAATATTTCGGTTCGTATAAGATATATAAAGTGTAAAGGCAGATATAATAATTTATCCGTCTCATCCGATTCGTGTAAAATTCGTACCAATCAGCAATCAGCCATTTGAAACTAACACAAATACCACATAAGTGTAAGCAGTTTATGTATTGCAGAAATAGAAGAAGTTAAAGAAGAAGAAGAATGTTTAAAAAACATGTTAGTCAAAAGAATAAAATTTTATATAACTTGTATTATTTTTCTAATAAACGCAATTTTCAAAAGCATTAATATTATTTTTGCAAAACGTAAAGTCTTTCTCGAGATTTAAACAATAAAATAAACACTTTAGCAATATTATCGTGCGCAATAAGTCTTTGACAATTTGCTTGACAATTCTTTGTGTTATTATCACATTACTGTTAATTTTTTTAATGGCATAAACTAATCGTCTAGCCTGTTTAAGATTAATTGATATATAAAAGTGCAAAACTAATATTTAACAAACCATCATCTATGTATGCTCTATTCTAATATTCTGCTGTTATTACATTACAAGAATAAGATAATGATTAATGAAACTAACTAATTGAACTTTAGTCTGACTGAAATCAGTTTCAGATGATGAACAAGTATTAGATGATAGTCAATTGACCTTGTCAATTGACTTAATCTATCTCTCTGTCGGATAAAAGCTATACAAATCGAGATTTTATTATCGTTTTTCATCCATCATCGAACTCTCATGTGTTTTATCAATTAAAGTCTACAATCTATTAAAGAAAGAGAGAGATGAGGTTTTTTCTAACGAAAGAAAAAGAACAAAAATTTTACCTTCCAATTTTGATGGATTTTGAATATGTTATCTAGGTCAAAATAAGTGTATATTTTTTTATTTATTTTCTTAAGGTGCTCTTTAAAACAATTGACTTTTACAACATTATAACTCATCGAAATAGAAAGGTTTGGTCACATATTATTAAGGTCACACTTGTGTTATGTACATTGTGAGTATAATGTCTTCTTCTTTTAATAAATCACTTGATACGAGAAAAATAATTATGTTTATTATAATTAAAATAAAATTCAAGAGTAGCAATTAGCGACGTTCGATCTTTCTAAGGATAATTCATAACAATAAATGAACATCTCTGGATCGTCCTTTATCTACTGAACCTTTCGAATTTTGACAAAGCTTTAAAATGTTCAATCACGATATATCGAAAAATATATATATTTTTTGGTGAAAATTTGTGAAAAATGTAAAATTTTTTTTTTCTTCATCGTTAATATTGATGTTAATATCTTGATTTTGAAAAACAATATTTTTAAACGAAAAAACCGCTGTTTTAAATAAATACTTTAAATCGAGTCACATTTTCAAATAATTTAACTCAATAATTCTTTTCTTCTTAGATAAATATAATATTGTTTGACTTCAATAGATTTATTTTGCCTCTTTAGATATGATACTTTAATTATCAATATGCTCTTGACTTGAAGAAGGATTATAAATGTAAGTCTCAGACTTGCATCGTTAGTTCGCGAAGATTTGTTATGCAGACATGTGTATATCTGCTTGACGAGATTTGCAATTCTATTTTAAACATATTGAGTGGTGCGTTTTAACTGATTACGTATCAGTAATTTTATCAGGTAAAATGTCATTTTATACAAATACTCCCGAAAAAATAACATTTTATAAGAATCTATTATAAAATCTGAATAATAGTTAATAATATCATAATTTTGCAAATCTAAACTTGAAATTTTATTTTATATAATAAATAAGGAAATAATTAAAGATGATAATCCATTAAAATATGTTTTAATTTAATTCATAACTACTTTATTATGTGAATAACGTTTTTCCATTACAAATAAACAAATTCATCATATTTTTTTCATAGTTCTTTAAAGTTATTAATTATAAAGAAAATATACCATTAACTCATTTCAATGATCGTTTAGTTTATATGGATAATCGAGTTCATATTTGATATTTAAATATAAAAGGGAAGTTTAAGTTTTGTGATAAATAATATTATAATAAAATAATATTTATTTATAATATTATTTATTACAAAACTTACACTTCTATTATGAACTCGATTAACAACAATAATATCTTGAATTTTACTTTTGAGTTAATATTTTTGAATTTGATTTAATATTATTTATTCGTGACAATAATTTTTAACCCAAGAATCAAAGAAACAGGAACCTGAAGAAGATTGAACTTAATTATACCGTCAAGGATATTACGTCAAGAAAACAATGTTTATCACAATATTGTTATTATCCATTTTTATTTTATTGCTGTATAATTTTTACGTCCATCATGGAAGAAACGGTCGACTCATTAATCTTATACCGGGACCATCAGGCTATCCGATAGTTGGCTATGCATTGCACCTATGTGGTTCACCAGGTAAGTACAAAATTTATAATCTATTTACATTAATGAACATACAAGCCATCATATACGCATACATATATAAACAAAAGTCAAATTCATAAATTCTGTTTTTGAACAAATATCTATCAATATTATTGCATGCTGTTTACATATAGAATAATTATTCAGGCTTATCAACATTTTTCTTTGTAATAATATTCTTCCATTATCATAATTAGTTTGTTTTCAACGGATCTAAAAAAACGATACATATAAGTAAAAGTACATATAGTGTAAAGATACGCATTAAAAATAATGATGAAATTTAATTCAAAATCACAAAAATATCTATATCTACATTTATAATATGTTTTTCAGAGTACCTATGGAACCTATTATGTAAACTAACTAATGAATATTATCCAATTATTAAAATCTGGGGTTTTTTCCTCCCCGCTGTATCTATTCGTCATCCAGATGATTTAGAGGTAAAAAATGGAATTCAATTTTCTGTAAACATTACGATTTATCTAGATTTTGACATTTTGCATTCTTGTTTTATAAAACGATTTTTGTTGGTTGGCAAAAAATGTTTCTTAAAAATATGAAAAGAAAGAATATCAGAAACATTCAATTAAATGATATAATAATTTTAAATACGATTAATAAATATCTGTATCTGTATATCTGAGCGATTGAGTGTGTTATAATAATATGTTGACGCTTTTTATCTTAATATTATTTTCGGTGATTTCAGACAATACTAAGTAGCACCAAATACATCGAGAAAAGCCGTGTATATGATAGTTTACATCCCTGGTTGAACAGAGGTCTTCTCACAAGTACAGGTAACGTAATGACGTTAGGGATAAGCGTATCTACTTTATTATTATCTTATTTTACTATTACAACCTGTTATAAATCGGCCAGTCCCTATAAAATATCAAATATAATCTTACATAATTAGATTTGAGTATTATTTTAAACGGTGAACTTTTACAACCTCTTCGCTAACTTATAAATTTGAAAAAAAATTGCAAACCCGATTATTTTGAAGAATAATCTCGCGATGATGCTATATGTATTCTCAACTAGTTAGAAGTAACAGTTGTTTCAATTAAAGAAGATTTTCTACTAAAGCAAACACCGTCACATAACAGACTTTTTATTTTGAATTTATGTCTATTTATGTCAATTTATAAAGTTTTAATTAGAAAATATGTAATTACATTCAAAATGATTTTTGTAACTCATTTTATCGTAAAAATGTCAAGAAAAAAAGATTTAAAGGTTTATGAAAGAATTTTGTGATATAAAAATAAATGAAAGACGTAATTAATATTTTTTGAAGATTGGACAGTTAAACATTAAAACGTCTTATATAATATATCAATTGAATTATATATACATACATATATATATATATATCGCACTATTTCTTATTTTTATTTAAGGCACTAAATGGCAAACGCGGCGAAAATTATTGACATCTGCATTCCATTTCAATATATTAAATCAGTTTGTTGATGTCTTGATCAAGGAGGGTGATTGTATGACAAAATCTTTGAAGAATGAAGGAGGAACAGTTGTAAAAGATTTGGTACCATTTATTAGTGAACATACGCTAAACGCGATATGCGGTAAGATTCTTATTGTAATATTATGTACGATGATTTCTCATTTTTAATTATAATAGTTTAAAAGAGAAAAAGAATTTATTCGCATATGAACATCACACACATATAATTTTTAACTATATCATTGATACTAATGTTCGTATAAGATATATAATGTTCGATTTATTATATACAAAAAAATATTCAGTTGTAATAATTTTCGCGACTGAATATTCGAGCTTGTACACATATAAAGAATGTTTTGTAGAAACTTCCATGGGCATCTCTCTGCAAGAACTCGGTGAATTTCAGCAACAGTATCGAGATGCGGTGCATCAGATAATCGAAATAATAATTTATAGGTAGTTCAACGAATATAAAATATATATTAACATACACACATATAATTATCAGAATTATGTATCCTTATTGAATTACGATTTAGAATACTGAGACCTTTGCTCCATAACAAATTGTTATTCGCATTGACGCCACAAGCAAGAAAGCAAAAAAAGATTTTGAAAATATTGCATGGATTTACGGAAAAAGTACGTTAATCATATTACTGAAGATTAAATTTCTTAATCTTCGTTCCACAAGATTACGCGATTAAATATTAATAACATTATATTATTAATATTTACGATAAAAGACAATGTGCTCTTATTATTTAATACCACATTATTTAAAAAATGTAATAGTTAATTTTATAAAATTTAATAATATATAATGTAGATTATTGCTGAAAGAAGACATTATCACGAAAGCACCAATGGCCGATACTTGACAAACTTAGAAAATGACAAAGAAACGGAGATAGATGATGCAGAAGTATTTGGAAGTACGTATAAGAATCGAGAAATTTTAATTTAAATTTGAGTGTGTGCAATTTATTATTATCAATTATGCTTGCAGTATTTACATTAAACACATAATCACATGTAATAATACAAAATATGTCTGTATAAAATTAATTTATTAATATTTATAACAGATTTTGAATTTTAAACAAGAACGATGTAATATATAATAATAAATATAACATGCAAAAATGAGATTGACGCAAAAATAAGATTTTCTTTTTTATTTTTATAGTTAAAAAAAAGCGACTAGCGATGTTGGATCTCCTATTGGAGGCATCTCGGCAGAATTTTATGTCCGATTTGGACATCAGAGAGGAAGTCGATACCTTTGTGTTTGAGGTACTATCTATAATCTTTTTACAATTTTTTGTACACATTATCTAAGCTTATAATACTTTATTTGCAGGGACATGACACTACAGCAATGGGTATTACCTTTGCTTTATTATTATTAGCTGCACATAAAGATATCCAGGTACTTTTTACTCTTTATATATAGCGATGTATTATTTTTATTACAATTTTTATTAAAAGAAGCAGTACAGACATTAAGCTTTCCTTGTATATTTTCTTTCTATATATCGCAATATTGATATAAATATAGCGACAAAAAAAAAAAAATTAAAACGTCTCGAAAATAAAAATTAAAAAAAATTAATTTTGATCTATTAAGATTTTTTATTTATTTCTATTCTGCATATAAATACTAGAATATTGAGGAATAAATTTTAATTATTATGGCACAGGAACGTGTGAGGGTTGAAGTCGATTCTGTGATGCAAGAGAATGAAGGCAAACTTACCATGAAATCGTTGCAAAACTTACAATATTTAGAAAGATGTTTGAAGGAAGCGCTACGTTTGTATCCGAGCGTGTTTTTCATATCACGAGTAACTGCGGAAGACGTAAAATTACGTAATTAATTACTTTTTTCCTTCTTATATCTTCAAACATGTCACATTACACGAAGTGTATTATTAAATGTAAAATAAGTTGAAAATAAAGTTTAATTGCTTTAACATTTTAAGCATACAATATTATGTCCATTTTAATTCTCAAAAAACTCTTATTTTTGTAAATCGTAACTAATTTTATAATATTCTTTTCAGAGTCATATGTCGTGCCTGCTGGAACGATTCTACATCTTCATATCTATGGAACTCACAGAGATCCCAATTTTTGGCCAAATCCAGATGTATTTGATCCGGATAGATTTTTGCCGGAAAAAATTCAGAATCGTCATCCTTATTCCTATCTACCATTCAGCGCAGGACCGAGGAACTGCATAGGTGAATTACATGCGATTTTATTTCTCGTATCAATAAATTTTGATACATTTGGAATTGTAGGTCAACGATTCGGTTTGCTGGAATTGAAAGCTATGATAGCTCCTTTGGTGCACAATTTTTACTTGGAGCCAGTTGATCATATAAACGATGTTCAGCTTAAGGCCGATCTAATAATTCGTCCTTCTCACCCGGTTCGTGTAAAATTCGTTCCAATCAGATGCAAATAGTCATTTGAAACAAATAATACCGATATTACATTAATGTAAGAAATGTGTTAAAAAATGTTTTAAAAATGAAAATATGAAACAAAAAAATTATATATTTTTATACGTTCAACGAAATACATATTATATATGTAAATATTATATTTAATCGTGAAAATATGCACATATAGTGTGTATTATAAATCAGAGAGATAGAGATCCTTGTATATCTAATTCATTGTGCATGAAGATCTTCTATTGTTATCTACAATTGCAATAAAAACTAAAAACTGAAGTTAATTTAATGATGAGTAAAGCTAATCAAATATACGTTTCTCTGTTTCTCCGTGTCTTGTTCAACGATGCAATGAAAAGATAAAAACATTGTGTATGAAATTTGCATTTTATACTACGTAAGTTCTTATTGTCAATTTTAATTCCTTTTAATTACCATATATATCTTGCAAGGTTTAATGCCATTTTCTAATGAAGAAACAGTAAAAGTTTCCGATTTTGATAAGCTTAAATGGATGTTACCTAAGTCAAAATTAGAGAAGTGTATTTTTTTTTATTTATTCTGTTACGGTGAAATAGCTTCCTTAAAAAAAATCGATATTTACAACATCATAGTTTATTCAAATCAAAGGCGATCTTACTTGTGTCATGTTTCTTATGAATATATCTATAATCTTATATCTATAATCTTTCTTAAATATGGTCTTACTTGGAATAAACCATCTGATCCGAGAAGATTAATTGCGTTTATTACAATTAAAATAGAAACAATGAATTAAAATATATAGAATTCAAAAATAGCAATGAATGTATCGTCGCGGACTTTTGTAAGAATAATTCGGAGCGATAAGTCACTGAACTACTCAATATGTATCTTTGAACGTCATTTTATTTATATTGAACCTTTCGATTTGATAAAACGTTAGAATATGATAAAACGTTAGAATATTTTGTAAAAATGTAAAATATTTTATCTTAAATAAAAATAATAATTTTAAACGAAAATAATCGCTATTTTAAATTAATATTATAAATCTTAATCACCTTTTCAAATAATCATACAATCATGCTTACTTCTTTAGTTAAAAATAATATTATTTCTCATCTTCAATACAAATGATATTGTTTTGCCTCTTAAGATATGCAACTCTGATTATCAATATACTTTTGACCTGAAGAAGAGTTACAAGTATAAGCCTCAAATGCCCCTTGCATTGTTAGTTCGCGGAGATTTCTTGTGCTGGCATGTATATATCTGCTTGACAAGATTTGCAATTCCATTTTAAACATTTGTGCAGTGTTTTAGCTAATCTTTGTATCAGGAAGTCTATCAGGTAATCGAGAATATTTGCATAAAATAATATTCTATAAGAAACTATTGTAAAATGTGAACAATAGTTAATAATATGATAATTAATTTAAGCCCGCAATTTTTACATAATATTTTTCAAATCACAAGTTGTTAACTTTGTTATAATCTTATTAAATGTATATGTATATATATTGATTTACGGAAATGTTAAACTAAAATAACAAGAGCAAAGAGAGAAACTTTTAATAGCGATAATATGTAGATTATATAAAAATACTAAATATAAAAGCATAATAATTTTGATAAAAAAATCAAATAATAACTTTTAAAATAATTCTTTATATATATGACATAGTTTTTAAATGTTTAATAAATAAAATTCCTCCAATTTATTATAAAGCAACTCTATATCTTTATATTTAATACACAACTTTATTACGCAGCTTCATTACGCAATTCCATGTTTTTTTTTATTATGATTGTTGTGTAAAAGAATCGAGACGTCGTCTATTCTTTATAATAGGCAAACTTTATTATAGACTTTTGATATAAACTATAAGGGATACAAAAAAAGTTTGTATGCAACAACGACGTGCAGAGAGGAGACAGAAAAGCGGCGCGCGCAAGCGTCACATGCGCTTTACGATACGCCTTGGTTACATAGAAAGGAGTGCGCATCTGACAACCGCGAAGTTTGATAACTAGAAAGCTGTGATATGGCTTTCCTCAACAATATATTTCAACAGTACAATGTCTTCACATTATGATGGTACCATCAGCATAACAGCTTACAAACTCTTTGGTATTATATATGTAATATAATTGTGCGCCGTATGGGATCCGCGGCTTAAAAATTTTAATTTTTAATACTTTAAAACGAGCCAAAAATTATTCTTTTATACATTTCAACAGTACATTGTCTTCACATTAAGATGGTACCATCAGCATACCAGCGTACTACTTTTTTAATCTAATGTACGTAAAATGAATCCGCGCCGTATGGGGTCAGCAGCTTTAAAATTAAAATTTTCAATATTTTTAATCGAGCCAAAAATTATTCTTTGATATATTTCAACAGCACATTGTTTTCACATTAGGATGGTACCATCAGCATAACAGCGTACTACTTTTCTAATCTAATGTACGTAAAATGAATCCGCGCCGTATAGAATCCGCGGTTAAAATATTTTAATTCTCAATATTTTAAAACGAGCCAAAAATTATTCTCATATATATTTCAACAGTACATTGTCTTCACATTAAGATGGTACCTTCAGCATAACAGCGTACTACTTTTTTAATCTAATACACGTAAAATGAATCCGCGCCGTATGGGGTCAGCGGTTTTAAAATTTTAATTTTCAATATTTTAATACGAGTCAAAAATTATTCTTTTACATATTTCAACAGTACATTGTCTTCACATTAAGATGGTACCATCAGCATAACAGCATACTACTTTTTTAATCTAATATACGTAAAATGAATCCGCGCCGTATAGAATCCGCGGTTAAATTATTTTAATTCTCAATATTTTAAAACGAGCCAAAAATTATTCTCATATATATTTCAACAGTACATTGTCTTCACATTAAGATGGTACCATCAGCATAACAGCGTACTACTTTTTTAATCTAATGTACGTAAAATGAATCCGCGCCGTATAGAATCCGCGGTTAAAATATTTTAATTTTCAATATTTTAAAACGAGCCAAAAATTATTCTTTTATATATTTCAACAGTACAATGTCTTCACATTAAGATGGTACCATCAGCATAACAGCGTACTACTTTTTTAATCTAATGTACGTAAGATGAATCCGCGCCGTATGGGGTCAGCGGCTTTAAAATTTAAATTTTCAATATTTTAAAACGAGCCAAAAATTATTCTCTTATATATTTCAACAGTACATTATCTTCACATTAAGATGGTACCATCAGCATAACAGCGTACTACTTTTTTAATCTAATATACGTAAAATAAATCCGCGCCGTATAGAATCCGCGGTTAAAATATTTTAATTTTCAATATTTTAATACAAGCCAAAAATTATTCTTTTATATATTTCAACAGTACATTGTCTTCATATTAAGATGGTACCATCAGCATAACAGCGTACTACTTTTTTAATCTAATGTACGTAAAATGAATCCGCGCCGTATAGAATCCTCGGTTAAAATATTTTAATTTTCAATATTTTAAAACGAGCCAAAAATTATTCTCATATATATTTCAACAGTACATTGTCTTCACATTAAGATGGTACCATCAGCATAACAGCGTACTACTTTTTTAATCTAATGTACGTAAAATGAATCCGCGCCGTATGGGGTCAGCGGCTTTAAAATTTAAATTTTCAATATTTTAAAACGAGCCAAAAATTATTCTAATATATATTTCAACAGTACATTGTCTTCACATTAAGATGGTACCATCAGCATAACTGCGTACTACTTTTTTAATCTAATGCACGTAAAATGAATCCGCGCCGTATGGGGTCAGCGGCTATAAAATATTAATTTTCAATTTTTTAATACGAGTCAAAAATTATTCTTTTATATAGTTCAACAGTACATTGTCTTCACATTAAGGTGGTACCATCAGCATAACAGCGTACTACTATTTTAATCTAATGCACGTAAAATGTTTCCGCGCCGTATGGGCTCAGCGGCTTTAAAAATTAAATTTTCAATATTTAAATACGAGCCAAAAATTATTCTTTTATATATTTCAACAGTACATTGTCTTCACATTAAGATGGTACCATCAGCATAACAGCGTACTACTATTGTAATCTAATATACGTAAATTGAATTCGCGCCGTATAGAATCCGTTGTTAAAATATTTTAATTTTCAATATTATAATACGAGCCAAAAATTATTCTTTTATATATTACAACAGTACATTGTCTTCACATTAAGATGGTACCATTAGCATAACAGCCTACTAACTTTTTGGTATAATTTGCGTAATATAATTGTGCGCCGTATGGGGTCTGCGGCTTTAAAATTTAAATTTTCAATATTTTAAAACGATCTAAAATTATTCTTTTATATATGTGTGATAAGTTTAATCATTTTAATTATTTATTTGAAAGGCACTAAGTGCATTCTCATTATGAATTTAACAGTTTTTATATTATGTAATAAATTCATTTTTTCTATTTTGGTCCCATCTGAATATTTATATAATTTAATTAAATTAAATGTGTGATAAGTTTAATCATTTTAATCACTTCTTAGAAAGACACTGAATGCATTCTCATTATAAATTTGACAGTTTTTTATTATGTCATTAATTCATTTTTACGATATTGGTCTCATTTGAATGTTTATATAATTTAATTAAATTTTATGTGTTATAAGTTTAATCATTTTAATTTCTTATTTGAAAGACACTGAATGCATTCTCATTAAAAATTTGACTATTTCTTCATTATGTAATAATTTCATTTTTACGATATTGGTCCCATTTGAATATCTATATAATTTAATTAAATTAGATGTGTGATAAGTTTAATCGTTCTAATTACTTATTTGAAAGACATCAAATGCATTTTCTTTAAGAATTTGACTCTTGCTTAATTATGTATTAAGTTAATTTTTACGATGTTAGTTCTATTTGAATATTTATATAATTAATGCCAATCAAAAACAATAAAAAGTTATACGAACTTTATAAATCGTAATTTTATTATGCGCAAAGTAATAATTTAGATAGATTAAATAGTACGATCAACAATTTCTCACTACGGTTAGTCTTTTCGTCGTGCAATCACTTAATTATTAACATAAAATCGTTAATGCCAATCAAAAACAATAAGAAATTATACGCATTTTATATATCGTAATTTTATTATGGGCAGAGTACATGTCAACAATACATGCGATTCATATGGACTTTAAAACGCGCACTTCTTAGGTCTACATCTCCTTCTTTATTATGGATGGATGGATTGCATTGTAAATATTTTTCACAGACACACATGAGTTAATCGTCAAGATTATATTACAATAGATTAATGATTATATAAGAGTCTATTTAAAACTTATAATTAGCAAGTAATTACAATTTTTATCATCAAATCTAATCAAACCTTACACGCTCTCTACTCCGATTTTCTACTATTGTTACACCGAAATTGTCAAATGATGATATTGTCGATATAGAAAGAGAGATATGAAGCTTTTCAACAAAGAGAAAGTGACATAAGCGTCTCTCTCCGATTGATCAGCTTTAAATATTAGATTATAGATCTAATAGATTATTATGGATCAAAATAAGAGATATGTGCCTTTTTATTATTCTCATCTTAAACGGTGAAACAGATAAAAAAATCGATTTTTATCGATTAAACTTATCAAAATAAAAGATAATAATACTTGTGTCACACATGTTACTTGTGAATATAAATAGATAAATCTCTCTAGAATTGAAAATCCCGATCTGATATAATTGCGAATAATATAACTGCGTTTATTACAATTAAAATATAATTCTAGAGTAACAACATGCATCGTTTGTAAACTTAAAAATATTAAAACTTAAAAAATAATTCGTAGCGATAAAGTGACTAAATTGTCTAATTCGGATCTTTAAATTGTATATATCTACTGAACCTTTCGAATTGCGACGAAGCGTTAGAATTTTCGATCACATATATGCATTTTTCTAATGAAAATTTATCAACAGAACTAAAATTTTTTCTTGCTATGCATCAATAATATCGATGTCGATATTTCGAGATTCTGAGAAAGAATAATTTTAAAAACAATCGTTATTTTACTCGAATTTCATTTTAATCAATACTTAAAATCTCGAGTTCAAATATGTTCAAATGATTAATCATTTTTATTTCTCAAAAAAATAATGTTATCTAATCTTTTGAATTAAAATGATATTATACTCTTCCTCTTAAGATGGAACTTTGACTTTATCCTTTTGAACTGTAAAATGATTATATATATTGTTTCAGATTTTCATTGTCATTTCGCGGAGATTTGTTATACTGGCACGTGTATTTATGATCTGACGAGAATTGTGATTACATTTCAAACATTGATGTGGTGTCTTAATTGATTTAAAAAATTTATTTAATTGTCAGAAACTCTGTAATCAGGTAATCGCCAGTATTTATATAAAAAACATTTTATAAGATTCTATTATAAAACAATAATTAATAATATCTATGTTTAAAATACATTATTAATCATTGATATTAATAATTGTACGAATTTTGTAATCCTATTTCAAATTTTATCTTACATTTAGTAGAAATAAAGAAACAGTAATATCTCAAAATCAAGCAAAAATTTCCTTATTTAATTTACAACTTTATTACGCAATTTTTTCTTATTGCAATGTATAAATTCATCATATCTTTTTATAATTCTTTAAAGTTATTTTATAGTTATTAAAACTATAAAAAGTATACGATTAATGCATTTCAATGATTATTCATGTTTACGATTAATACATTTAATTTAGGGCATCAAAACAACTGTCAGTTTGTCATAAAGCAAATATTTTTTTTTTTACACGTATGATCCGTATGAAGAACCAGAGAAACAAGCAGAAGATTGAACTCAATAAAACGGTGAAAGAAGGCATCACGTCAAAAAATGTTTATCACTATATTGTTATTATTCATTTTTAATTTTTTGGTGTATTAGTATTACTTGCATCATGGAAGAAACGAGCGACTCATTAATCTTATACCGGGGCCATCAGGCTATCCGATTATTGGCTATTTATTGCACTTACGTGCTTCACCAGGTAAGTACAAAGTTTATTATCTATTTACATTAATGTATGTGTGTGTGTGTGTGTGTGTGTGTGTGTGTGTGTGTGTGTGTGTGTGTGAGTGTGTGTGTGTGTGTGTGTGTGTGTGTGTGTGTGTGTGTGTGAATATACAACCCGTCATATACGCATACATATATAAACAAAAGTGTAATTCATAAATTCTATTTTTGAACAAACATCTATCAATATTATTGCATGTTGATTACTGATAAAATAATTATTCACGCTTTTATCAGCATTTTTCTTTGCAATAATATTCTTCCATTTTCTTAATTAGTTTGTTTTCAACGGATCTAAAAAAGGGTACATATAAATAAAAGTACACATAGTGTATAGATACGCATTGAAAATAATGATATGTAAATTTTTAAACAAATTACCGTAATTATATTTATAATATGTTTTTCAGAGTATCTATGGAACCAGTTATGTAAATTGACTAATGAATATATTTGTAAAATCTGGGGTTTATTTCTTCCCGTTGTATCTATTCGTCATTCAGATGATTTAGAGGTAAAAAATGAAATTCACTTCTCTGTAAACATTACGATTTATCTAGATTTAGGAATTTTGCATTCTTGTTTTATAAAAAGAGTTTTTGTTGGTAAAAAATGTTTCCTAAAAATATGAAAAGAGAGATTATCAGCAACATTCAATTAAGATTATATAATAATTTGAGATACGATTAATAAATATCTGTGTCTATGTATCTGAGAGATAAAGTGTGTTATAATATGTTGACGTTTTTATCTTAACATTATTTTCGGTGATTTCAGACAATACTAACAATAAGTAGCACCAAACACATCGAGAAAAGCCGTTTATATGATATGTTCCATCCTTGGTTAAACAGAGGTCTTCTCACCAGTACAGGTAACGTAATGACGTTAAGGTATAAGCATATCTATTTTACTATTATTTTATTTTACTATTACAACCTGTTATAAATCGGCCTGTCTCTATATAGAAAATCAAATATAATCTTACATAATTAAATTTGAGTATTATTTTAAATGGTGAACTTTTACAACTTCTTTGTTAACTTATAAATTTAATAAAAGTTGCAAGCCCGATTATATTGAAAAATAATCTCGCGATGATGCAATATGTATTCTCAACTAGATAGAAGTAACAGTTGTTTCAATTAAAGAAGATTTTCTACTAAAGCAAATACCGTCACATAACAGACTTTTTATTTTGAATTTATGTCTATTTATGTCAATTTATAAAGTTTTAATTAGAAAATATGTAATTACATTCAAAATGATTTTTGTAACTCATTTTATCGTAAAAATGTCAAGAAAAAAAGATTTAAAGGTTTATGAAAGAATTTTGTGATATAAAAATAAATGAAAGACGTAATTAATATTTTTTGAGGATCGGACACTTAAACATAAAAATGTCTTATATAATATATCAATTGTATTATATAGACATACATATATCACACTATTTCTTGTTTTTATTTTAGGTACTAAGTGACAAAAGCGGCGAAAGTTATTAACATCTGCATTCCATTTCAATATATTAAATCAGTTAGTTGATGTCTTGATCAAGGAGATTGATTGTATGACAAAATCTTTGAAGAACAAAGGAGGCACAGTTGTAAAAGAATTGGTACCATTTATTAGTAAACATACGCTAAACGCGATATGCGGTAAGATTCTTATTGTCCTATTATGTACAATGATTTAATTCTAAATCACAATAGTTTAAAACGAAAAGAAAAATAATTTATTCGCATATAAACATCACACACATATAATTTTTAACAATATGATTGATACTAATGTTCGTATAAGAAGTATAATATTTCGGTTCGTATAAGATATATAAAGTGTAAAGGCAGATATAATAATTTATCCGTCTCATCCGATTCGTGTAAAATTCGTACCAATCAGCAATCAGCCATTTGAAACTAACACAAATACCACATAAGTGTAAGCAGTTTATGTATTGCAGAAATAGAAGAAGTTAAAGAAGAAGAAGAATGTTTAAAAAACATGTTAGTCAAAAGAATAAAATTTTATATAACTTGTATTATTTTTCTAATAAACGCAATTTTCAAAAGCATTAATATTATTTTTGCAAAACGTAAAGTCTTTCTCGAGATTTAAACAATAAAATAAACACTTTAGCAATATTATCGTGCGCAATAAGTCTTTGACAATTTGCTTGACAATTCTTTGTGTTATTATCACATTACTGTTAATTTTTTTAATGGCATAAACTAATCGTCTAGCCTGTTTAAGATTAATTGATATATAAAAGTGCAAAACTAATATTTAACAAACCATCATCTATGTATGCTCTATTCTAATATTCTGCTGTTATTACATTACAAGAATAAGATAATGATTAATGAAACTAACTAATTGAACTTTAGTCTGACTGAAATCAGTTTCAGATGATGAACAAGTATTAGATGATAGTCAATTGACCTTGTCAATTGACTTAATCTATCTCTCTGTCGGATAAAAGCTATACAAATCGAGATTTTATTATCGTTTTTCATCCATCATCGAACTCTCATGTGTTTTATCAATTAAAGTCTACAATCTATTAAAGAAAGAGAGAGATGAGGTTTTTTCTAACGAAAGAAAAAGAACAAAAATTTTACCTTCCAATTTTGATGGATTTTGAATATGTTATCTAGGTCAAAATAAGTGTATATTTTTTTATTTATTTTCTTAAGGTGCTCTTTAAAACAATTGACTTTTACAACATTATAACTCATCGAAATAGAAAGGTTTGGTCACATATTATTAAGGTCACACTTGTGTTATGTACATTGTGAGTATAATGTCTTCTTCTTTTAATAAATCACTTGATACGAGAAAAATAATTATGTTTATTATAATTAAAATAAAATTCAAGAGTAGCAATTAGCGACGTTCGATCTTTCTAAGGATAATTCATAACAATAAATGAACATCTCTGGATCGTCCTTTATCTACTGAACCTTTCGAATTTTGACAAAGCTTTAAAATGTTCAATCACGATATATCGAAAAATATATATATTTTTTGGTGAAAATTTGTGAAAAATGTAAAATTTTTTTTTTCTTCATCGTTAATATTGATGTTAATATCTTGATTTTGAAAAACAATATTTTTAAACGAAAAAACCGCTGTTTTAAATAAATACTTTAAATCGAGTCACATTTTCAAATAATTTAACTCAATAATTCTTTTCTTCTTAGATAAATATAATATTGTTTGACTTCAATAGATTTATTTTGCCTCTTTAGATATGATACTTTAATTATCAATATGCTCTTGACTTGAAGAAGGATTATAAATGTAAGTCTCAGACTTGCATCGTTAGTTCGCGAAGATTTGTTATGCAGACATGTGTATATCTGCTTGACGAGATTTGCAATTCTATTTTAAACATATTGAGTGGTGCGTTTTAACTGATTACGTATCAGTAATTTTATCAGGTAAAATGTCATTTTATACAAATACTCCCGAAAAAATAACATTTTATAAGAATCTATTATAAAATCTGAATAATAGTTAATAATATCATAATTTTGCAAATCTAAACTTGAAATTTTATTTTATATAATAAATAAGGAAATAATTAAAGATGATAATCCATTAAAATATGTTTTAATTTAATTCATAACTACTTTATTATGTGAATAACGTTTTTCCATTACAAATAAACAAATTCATCATATTTTTTTCATAGTTCTTTAAAGTTATTAATTATAAAGAAAATATACCATTAACTCATTTCAATGATCGTTTAGTTTATATGGATAATCGAGTTCATATTTGATATTTAAATATAAAAGGGAAGTTTAAGTTTTGTGATAAATAATATTATAATAAAATAATATTTATTTATAATATTATTTATTACAAAACTTACACTTCTATTATGAACTCGATTAACAACAATAATATCTTGAATTTTACTTTTGAGTTAATATTTTTGAATTTGATTTAATATTATTTATTCGTGACAATAATTTTTAACCCAAGAATCAAAGAAACAGGAACCTGAAGAAGATTGAACTTAATTATACCGTCAAGGATATTACGTCAAGAAAACAATGTTTATCACAATATTGTTATTATCCATTTTTATTTTATTGCTGTATAATTTTTACGTCCATCATGGAAGAAACGGTCGACTCATTAATCTTATACCGGGACCATCAGGCTATCCGATAGTTGGCTATGCATTGCACCTATGTGGTTCACCAGGTAAGTACAAAATTTATAATCTATTTACATTAATGAACATACAAGCCATCATATACGCATACATATATAAACAAAAGTCAAATTCATAAATTCTGTTTTTGAACAAATATCTATCAATATTATTGCATGCTGTTTACATATAGAATAATTATTCAGGCTTATCAACATTTTTCTTTGTAATAATATTCTTCCATTATCATAATTAGTTTGTTTTCAACGGATCTAAAAAAACGATACATATAAGTAAAAGTACATATAGTGTAAAGATACGCATTAAAAATAATGATGAAATTTAATTCAAAATCACAAAAATATCTATATCTACATTTATAATATGTTTTTCAGAGTACCTATGGAACCTATTATGTAAACTAACTAATGAATATTATCCAATTATTAAAATCTGGGGTTTTTTCCTCCCCGCTGTATCTATTCGTCATCCAGATGATTTAGAGGTAAAAAATGGAATTCAATTTTCTGTAAACATTACGATTTATCTAGATTTTGACATTTTGCATTCTTGTTTTATAAAACGATTTTTGTTGGTTGGCAAAAAATGTTTCTTAAAAATATGAAAAGAAAGAATATCAGAAACATTCAATTAAATGATATAATAATTTTAAATACGATTAATAAATATCTGTATCTGTATATCTGAGCGATTGAGTGTGTTATAATAATATGTTGACGCTTTTTATCTTAATATTATTTTCGGTGATTTCAGACAATACTAAGTAGCACCAAATACATCGAGAAAAGCCGTGTATATGATAGTTTACATCCCTGGTTGAACAGAGGTCTTCTCACAAGTACAGGTAACGTAATGACGTTAGGGATAAGCGTATCTACTTTATTATTATCTTATTTTACTATTACAACCTGTTATAAATCGGCCAGTCCCTATAAAATATCAAATATAATCTTACATAATTAGATTTGAGTATTATTTTAAACGGTGAACTTTTACAACCTCTTCGCTAACTTATAAATTTGAAAAAAAATTGCAAACCCGATTATTTTGAAGAATAATCTCGCGATGATGCTATATGTATTCTCAACTAGTTAGAAGTAACAGTTGTTTCAATTAAAGAAGATTTTCTACTAAAGCAAACACCGTCACATAACAGACTTTTTATTTTGAATTTATGTCTATTTATGTCAATTTATAAAGTTTTAATTAGAAAATATGTAATTACATTCAAAATGATTTTTGTAACTCATTTTATCGTAAAAATGTCAAGAAAAAAAGATTTAAAGGTTTATGAAAGAATTTTGTGATATAAAAATAAATGAAAGACGTAATTAATATTTTTTGAAGATTGGACAGTTAAACATTAAAACGTCTTATATAATATATCAATTGAATTATATATACATACATATATATATATATATCGCACTATTTCTTATTTTTATTTAAGGCACTAAATGGCAAACGCGGCGAAAATTATTGACATCTGCATTCCATTTCAATATATTAAATCAGTTTGTTGATGTCTTGATCAAGGAGGGTGATTGTATGACAAAATCTTTGAAGAATGAAGGAGGAACAGTTGTAAAAGATTTGGTACCATTTATTAGTGAACATACGCTAAACGCGATATGCGGTAAGATTCTTATTGTAATATTATGTACGATGATTTCTCATTTTTAATTATAATAGTTTAAAAGAGAAAAAGAATTTATTCGCATATGAACATCACACACATATAATTTTTAACTATATCATTGATACTAATGTTCGTATAAGATATATAATGTTCGATTTATTATATACAAAAAAATATTCAGTTGTAATAATTTTCGCGACTGAATATTCGAGCTTGTACACATATAAAGAATGTTTTGTAGAAACTTCCATGGGCATCTCTCTGCAAGAACTCGGTGAATTTCAGCAACAGTATCGAGATGCGGTGCATCAGATAATCGAAATAATAATTTATAGGTAGTTCAACGAATATAAAATATATATTAACATACACACATATAATTATCAGAATTATGTATCCTTATTGAATTACGATTTAGAATACTGAGACCTTTGCTCCATAACAAATTGTTATTCGCATTGACGCCACAAGCAAGAAAGCAAAAAAAGATTTTGAAAATATTGCATGGATTTACGGAAAAAGTACGTTAATCATATTACTGAAGATTAAATTTCTTAATCTTCGTTCCACAAGATTACGCGATTAAATATTAATAACATTATATTATTAATATTTACGATAAAAGACAATGTGCTCTTATTATTTAATACCACATTATTTAAAAAATGTAATAGTTAATTTTATAAAATTTAATAATATATAATGTAGATTATTGCTGAAAGAAGACATTATCACGAAAGCACCAATGGCCGATACTTGACAAACTTAGAAAATGACAAAGAAACGGAGATAGATGATGCAGAAGTATTTGGAAGTACGTATAAGAATCGAGAAATTTTAATTTAAATTTGAGTGTGTGCAATTTATTATTATCAATTATGCTTGCAGTATTTACATTAAACACATAATCACATGTAATAATACAAAATATGTCTGTATAAAATTAATTTATTAATATTTATAACAGATTTTGAATTTTAAACAAGAACGATGTAATATATAATAATAAATATAACATGCAAAAATGAGATTGACGCAAAAATAAGATTTTCTTTTTTATTTTTATAGTTAAAAAAAAGCGACTAGCGATGTTGGATCTCCTATTGGAGGCATCTCGGCAGAATTTTATGTCCGATTTGGACATCAGAGAGGAAGTCGATACCTTTGTGTTTGAGGTACTATCTATAATCTTTTTACAATTTTTTGTACACATTATCTAAGCTTATAATACTTTATTTGCAGGGACATGACACTACAGCAATGGGTATTACCTTTGCTTTATTATTATTAGCTGCACATAAAGATATCCAGGTACTTTTTACTCTTTATATATAGCGATGTATTATTTTTATTACAATTTTTATTAAAAGAAGCAGTACAGACATTAAGCTTTCCTTGTATATTTTCTTTCTATATATCGCAATATTGATATAAATATAGCGACAAAAAAAAAAAAATTAAAACGTCTCGAAAATAAAAATTAAAAAAAATTAATTTTGATCTATTAAGATTTTTTATTTATTTCTATTCTGCATATAAATACTAGAATATTGAGGAATAAATTTTAATTATTATGGCACAGGAACGTGTGAGGGTTGAAGTCGATTCTGTGATGCAAGAGAATGAAGGCAAACTTACCATGAAATCGTTGCAAAACTTACAATATTTAGAAAGATGTTTGAAGGAAGCGCTACGTTTGTATCCGAGCGTGTTTTTCATATCACGAGTAACTGCGGAAGACGTAAAATTACGTAATTAATTACTTTTTTCCTTCTTATATCTTCAAACATGTCACATTACACGAAGTGTATTATTAAATGTAAAATAAGTTGAAAATAAAGTTTAATTGCTTTAACATTTTAAGCATACAATATTATGTCCATTTTAATTCTCAAAAAACTCTTATTTTTGTAAATCGTAACTAATTTTATAATATTCTTTTCAGAGTCATATGTCGTGCCTGCTGGAACGATTCTACATCTTCATATCTATGGAACTCACAGAGATCCCAATTTTTGGCCAAATCCAGATGTATTTGATCCGGATAGATTTTTGCCGGAAAAAATTCAGAATCGTCATCCTTATTCCTATCTACCATTCAGCGCAGGACCGAGGAACTGCATAGGTGAATTACATGCGATTTTATTTCTCGTATCAATAAATTTTGATACATTTGGAATTGTAGGTCAACGATTCGGTTTGCTGGAATTGAAAGCTATGATAGCTCCTTTGGTGCACAATTTTTACTTGGAGCCAGTTGATCATATAAACGATGTTCAGCTTAAGGCCGATCTAATAATTCGTCCTTCTCACCCGGTTCGTGTAAAATTCGTTCCAATCAGATGCAAATAGTCATTTGAAACAAATAATACCGATATTACATTAATGTAAGAAATGTGTTAAAAAATGTTTTAAAAATGAAAATATGAAACAAAAAAATTATATATTTTTATACGTTCAACGAAATACATATTATATATGTAAATATTATATTTAATCGTGAAAATATGCACATATAGTGTGTATTATAAATCAGAGAGATAGAGATCCTTGTATATCTAATTCATTGTGCATGAAGATCTTCTATTGTTATCTACAATTGCAATAAAAACTAAAAACTGAAGTTAATTTAATGATGAGTAAAGCTAATCAAATATACGTTTCTCTGTTTCTCCGTGTCTTGTTCAACGATGCAATGAAAAGATAAAAACATTGTGTATGAAATTTGCATTTTATACTACGTAAGTTCTTATTGTCAATTTTAATTCCTTTTAATTACCATATATATCTTGCAAGGTTTAATGCCATTTTCTAATGAAGAAACAGTAAAAGTTTCCGATTTTGATAAGCTTAAATGGATGTTACCTAAGTCAAAATTAGAGAAGTGTATTTTTTTTTATTTATTCTGTTACGGTGAAATAGCTTCCTTAAAAAAAATCGATATTTACAACATCATAGTTTATTCAAATCAAAGGCGATCTTACTTGTGTCATGTTTCTTATGAATATATCTATAATCTTATATCTATAATCTTTCTTAAATATGGTCTTACTTGGAATAAACCATCTGATCCGAGAAGATTAATTGCGTTTATTACAATTAAAATAGAAACAATGAATTAAAATATATAGAATTCAAAAATAGCAATGAATGTATCGTCGCGGACTTTTGTAAGAATAATTCGGAGCGATAAGTCACTGAACTACTCAATATGTATCTTTGAACGTCATTTTATTTATATTGAACCTTTCGATTTGATAAAACGTTAGAATATGATAAAACGTTAGAATATTTTGTAAAAATGTAAAATATTTTATCTTAAATAAAAATAATAATTTTAAACGAAAATAATCGCTATTTTAAATTAATATTATAAATCTTAATCACCTTTTCAAATAATCATACAATCATGCTTACTTCTTTAGTTAAAAATAATATTATTTCTCATCTTCAATACAAATGATATTGTTTTGCCTCTTAAGATATGCAACTCTGATTATCAATATACTTTTGACCTGAAGAAGAGTTACAAGTATAAGCCTCAAATGCCCCTTGCATTGTTAGTTCGCGGAGATTTCTTGTGCTGGCATGTATATATCTGCTTGACAAGATTTGCAATTCCATTTTAAACATTTGTGCAGTGTTTTAGCTAATCTTTGTATCAGGAAGTCTATCAGGTAATCGAGAATATTTGCATAAAATAATATTCTATAAGAAACTATTGTAAAATGTGAACAATAGTTAATAATATGATAATTAATTTAAGCCCGCAATTTTTACATAATATTTTTCAAATCACAAGTTGTTAACTTTGTTATAATCTTATTAAATGTATATGTATATATATTGATTTACGGAAATGTTAAACTAAAATAACAAGAGCAAAGAGAGAAACTTTTAATAGCGATAATATGTAGATTATATAAAAATACTAAATATAAAAGCATAATAATTTTGATAAAAAAATCAAATAATAACTTTTAAAATAATTCTTTATATATATGACATAGTTTTTAAATGTTTAATAAATAAAATTCCTCCAATTTATTATAAAGCAACTCTATATCTTTATATTTAATACACAACTTTATTACGCAGCTTCATTACGCAATTCCATGTTTTTTTTTATTATGATTGTTGTGTAAAAGAATCGAGACGTCGTCTATTCTTTATAATAGGCAAACTTTATTATAGACTTTTGATATAAACTATAAGGGATACAAAAAAAGTTTGTATGCAACAACGACGTGCAGAGAGGAGACAGAAAAGCGGCGCGCGCAAGCGTCACATGCGCTTTACGATACGCCTTGGTTACATAGAAAGGAGTGCGCATCTGACAACCGCGAAGTTTGATAACTAGAAAGCTGTGATATGGCTTTCCTCAACAATATATTTCAACAGTACAATGTCTTCACATTATGATGGTACCATCAGCATAACAGCTTACAAACTCTTTGGTATTATATATGTAATATAATTGTGCGCCGTATGGGATCCGCGGCTTAAAAATTTTAATTTTTAATACTTTAAAACGAGCCAAAAATTATTCTTTTATACATTTCAACAGTACATTGTCTTCACATTAAGATGGTACCATCAGCATACCAGCGTACTACTTTTTTAATCTAATGTACGTAAAATGAATCCGCGCCGTATGGGGTCAGCAGCTTTAAAATTAAAATTTTCAATATTTTTAATCGAGCCAAAAATTATTCTTTGATATATTTCAACAGCACATTGTTTTCACATTAGGATGGTACCATCAGCATAACAGCGTACTACTTTTCTAATCTAATGTACGTAAAATGAATCCGCGCCGTATAGAATCCGCGGTTAAAATATTTTAATTCTCAATATTTTAAAACGAGCCAAAAATTATTCTCATATATATTTCAACAGTACATTGTCTTCACATTAAGATGGTACCTTCAGCATAACAGCGTACTACTTTTTTAATCTAATACACGTAAAATGAATCCGCGCCGTATGGGGTCAGCGGTTTTAAAATTTTAATTTTCAATATTTTAATACGAGTCAAAAATTATTCTTTTACATATTTCAACAGTACATTGTCTTCACATTAAGATGGTACCATCAGCATAACAGCATACTACTTTTTTAATCTAATATACGTAAAATGAATCCGCGCCGTATAGAATCCGCGGTTAAATTATTTTAATTCTCAATATTTTAAAACGAGCCAAAAATTATTCTCATATATATTTCAACAGTACATTGTCTTCACATTAAGATGGTACCATCAGCATAACAGCGTACTACTTTTTTAATCTAATGTACGTAAAATGAATCCGCGCCGTATAGAATCCGCGGTTAAAATATTTTAATTTTCAATATTTTAAAACGAGCCAAAAATTATTCTTTTATATATTTCAACAGTACAATGTCTTCACATTAAGATGGTACCATCAGCATAACAGCGTACTACTTTTTTAATCTAATGTACGTAAGATGAATCCGCGCCGTATGGGGTCAGCGGCTTTAAAATTTAAATTTTCAATATTTTAAAACGAGCCAAAAATTATTCTCTTATATATTTCAACAGTACATTATCTTCACATTAAGATGGTACCATCAGCATAACAGCGTACTACTTTTTTAATCTAATATACGTAAAATAAATCCGCGCCGTATAGAATCCGCGGTTAAAATATTTTAATTTTCAATATTTTAATACAAGCCAAAAATTATTCTTTTATATATTTCAACAGTACATTGTCTTCATATTAAGATGGTACCATCAGCATAACAGCGTACTACTTTTTTAATCTAATGTACGTAAAATGAATCCGCGCCGTATAGAATCCTCGGTTAAAATATTTTAATTTTCAATATTTTAAAACGAGCCAAAAATTATTCTCATATATATTTCAACAGTACATTGTCTTCACATTAAGATGGTACCATCAGCATAACAGCGTACTACTT
>NW_028141564.1:0-28091 GCF_030444845.1 Prenolepis imparis
AAGCATAGTAGAATTTTTTCCAAGAACTACCGGTGCTAAAGTGTTACCATTTTTTAATAAGGGTACTGAGGTTGTGAATTTTGGTTTTAGATGAATATTTTCAACGTCCGGGCACACAGTTAAATATTTTCCACGCTTCTTTGGACTATTATTTTTACCTCTCCAATTTTCCATTTTATTAAGATAGGTAAAACTTAAGTTAGCGCTAGTATCTTCTATATTACTGTCTGAGTCAATAGGATTAATATCAATTTCGTCAGATTTGTCGTGACATTTTAATTGTATGCGCATCAGATACTGAAGAAATTACCGACGAACAAATTAGATGCCTTACTGCACAACGAAGATTAATCCAATTAATAAAAAACGATAAAATGTATGATACTAATTATGATACTAATTATGATACAGACTTTACAAATGAAGATTTGATAGATGATTTAGATGATAAATGCGGTATGAAAATAACAAGTTTTTTGCAATCTATACAAATTGAAAGTAAACCAAGTGATACTGGCGAAAAACCGAATCCATACTGGTGTCCTCAAGTTGGCAGCAATTTATTAAAAATTGTTAGACACTTTCCTTTATGGACAGCAATAATGTCGGCCAGCATAGCATCTTCCGCTTGCAGCGAAGAATATTTTAGGGAATTAAAACAACTTGTTTTTAAAGATGCTAAGTGTACGCGTATCGACAAATTTCTTGTTACACACATTAAATCGCTTGCAGGCGCGGTAAAAATTTTACAAGCTAGTAATTTGCATGCCGCACAAAATAACTCGGATAATTCCGATGATAATATTAATCTAAATAAATCTAATGTTCAATCTTTCTGTATTACTAACAATACTACTATTGAGATAAAAGTCCGGTGAGAATTCTGGTTGGTTGGAGTGAGGCGGAAATATGGGCAGAAACCACAAAATCAAAACGGGCGATGTTTCACACAACAATATAATTCTAATTTATTATAATAATGTACGGCGGCTGAATATCAGCCTTCTGCCAATCAAGAAACGTTAGAATATACAAAATGGAAAATAAAATGTCTTTGGTCTTTATGACGAGAAAAATGTATGGAGAAGTCCGAAGGATATCGCGACACGTGGCCGCCCGAGGAGAGCGGTAATGGCCGCACTGATTGTTATGTCGCACTTGATCTGTTCGTTGAGATTCACTTGTCGTAGTCCGTTGTCATTATGAGAGATCCTATAATCGTTCCTTGGAGATAGAGAGTCCGAGAGATAGCACTGATCCGTTGTAGAGTTCCTGATATTCACCTTTTGATCCGTTTCACTTTCTTGTTCACACGTGTGTAGCTGCGAGAGAACCGCTCGTTGTTGCCAGAAAACGAAGTACAGAAACGATGATAGCGAGATCCTTTGAGAGACGACATGTGCGCACGATGATTGATGTGTTGCTACTTGATTGGCCTAGTTACCTCAGGGAGATAGCCCGTGATTTGTGGGCCGTGGGAAAGGGGGAGCGAGAATGCGTGTGAAGTCAGAAAGAGAGAAAATGAGAGAGCGAGTGATAGCGGGTGAGTGGGAGTGAGAACGAACAAGGAAGAGGTCGTTTAGGAGTTTAGATATTTTCCAAACAACTATAAATAATAATGACCCATTTCCGATGACATAAATGATCCTCCAAATAGCTCGAAAGATTTTAAAATTACCACTGAGAACGATATTAGCGTGTCTGATAATTCTATCGCGCCTATTGATATTAAGCCTATTGACTCAGACAGTAATATAGAAGATACTAGCGCTAACTTAAGTTTTACCTATCTTAATAAAATGGAAAATTGGAGAGGTAAAAATAATAGTCCAAAGAAGCGTGGAAAATATTTAACTGTGTGCCCGGACGTTGAAAATATTCATCTAAAACCAAAATTCACAACCTCAGTACCCTTATTAAAAAATGGTAACACTTTAGCACCGGTAGTTCTTGGAAAAAATTCTACTATGCTTATTAATACATGCCCTTTTGATGCAATTGCTCAGACGTTACTAGTCGGTTATTATGATTGGACAAACTTCCATTGTTATGTAGAAGAAGCTCAAAGTGACATGTTCCAGTTTATTAAAAAATTATCGACATATGGATCTTCCATAAAAATATATAAAGAAGGAGCACTAATATTAAATAAGTTTATCACTCCTGTACATGGAACTATGAATTGCTGCTATAATATCTGTAATTTAGTTGCAAAACTTTATTAAAGGAGGAATTCTCCTTAAGCATAAATGTAACTTGTCAGAATTGCCAACACGCACAAAATAACAACTTTAATATTATAGATATTAATGTCAAGCCGTTTTATAAAGAAAATATGCGCGCCTTACAACATTCGATAAATGAAAAATATATTTACAAGAACAAAAGATGTATTCGTTGTGACGGAGAAAACATAGAATGTTCAGTTATTTGTGGTCAACTGCTTTTTATTGATATAGAGTGTTTACAATCGACACATCTAGCAAGAAACTTAAATATATCATATTGGGAAGGAACATTCACATTGAGCCACGTACCCGTAGATCTCCTATTTCATGATTGCATGTATAAATTGCTTTCCGTTATAGAGTATCAAGGCACATCAGATGCAGAAAGTGTAGGGCATTATATTGCAAACATACGCAGGCTGACAGAAAAATGGGAAGTTTATAATGATCTCTGTAGAGATAAAAAGCCGCTACTGGCATCACAAAGAATGATGTTACAAAAAAAGAAATTATCTTTATTAATATATATTAAAATATAAAACACACTATTATTATACATATGTGTCACATCTTAATTATTCATTTTAAGTTCGTTTAATGTCTATAAAACAAAAATAGTTTTAAAGTTTAAAAGGAAAAAAATTAAAAAACCTAAAAAAAAATAAAAAAAATAAAAAAATATATGTAAAGTTTTAACATATTATTTGCATTTTAATATATTTATATATATTTACACTTCACAATTTACACACACACACACACACGTTTTTATTTTACTATGTCAAAGCATTTACATTTAAGTTTTTGTTATTTAGTTCCGCAGAAGTAAAAAATGATTAACTAATAAGACATAAATTTTTAATCAAAGAATATTCATTTTTCAATTTTATTTTGAGTTTAATTAAAGTTTAATTTTAGTTTGAGTTCAGTTTGAGAATTTTAATTTAAGTTTAAATTTAATTTGAGGTCAGATTGAGAATTTTATTTCAATTTAATATTTTAGTTCAATTTTAGTTTGAGTTCAGATTGAGAATTTTATTTCAGTTTAATTTTTTAGTTCAATTTTAGTTTGAGTTCAGATTGAGAATTTTATTTCAGTTTAATTTTAGTTTAATTTTATATCAAACCTGCAACTTATTTTTTTTACATCTATACCGTAGATTTGATATAAAAGATTCCGCAATTAAATATACAAACGATTAGAAGGCAACATCCGCGTCACAATTCAAATATCTTTAAAAATAAAAAAGTTAGCTCTTACCCCTACATTTAGAATCCGGTACTTCCACCCCCGTAGGGATACAAACGAAACGAAAAGCGGTACAAACGGGTACAAACGATTACGAAACAGCACCCGTTTACAGAATTAAAATATCTCTCAAAATAACAGTTGGCTCTTACCCCTATTTTAAAAATTTGGTATTTCCATCCCCGTGAGGGTACAAACGAAACGAGAGGCGGTACAAACGGGTACAAATGATGCTGAATCGAACTGCATCAAAAAAATTACGTTATCTTAAAGTGGGGTGCTGGCGATTTTTCAACCCTTAATAACTTTGGGGTACAAACGAAATCAAAGACGGTACAAACGGGTGCAAACGAAGCGTAATCGAATGCTTTTTTAAAAAATCCATTTTCTTAAAGTCGGGTGCCAAGTTCACATAGGTGAGTAATACAAGCCAATCTTAACCACTCGGGGCCGGCGCAAGACCTCCTGCTACAATACATGGCGCAGGAGAACTGTGGCCTAGGCATCCTCTCGGAGCCGTACAATGCCCGAGAGGGTCCCAGGTATGCCGTTAGTTTGGATGGCACGGCGGCCATCACGTGGAGAGGAGCCACAAACTCTTCCCCAATGGCGATGCATACCAGGGGGAAAGGATTCGTGGCAGTGACCTGGAGGCTCATCGCAGTCATATCTGTCTACCTTTCACCGAGTCTGTCGCACGAGGAATACGCGCGCAGATTGTGAAGGGTGGGCAGATTGACCAGAAGACTCTCTCCTAGTCCAATCATCGTTGCGGGAGACTTCAACGCTAAATCAGGCGTCTGGGGGTCCCCGCGGCAGGACAGGAGAGGGGGCATGGTGTTGGACTGGGCGGCGGACTTCGGTCTCAATGTGATAAATTCTGGCGCACATAATACGTGCATCAGAATGCGAGAGGGTTCAATATCGTCGATTTGACTTGGGCGAACCCCCTCGCAGCCAGAATCATAAGAGAATGGAGGGTAGCGGCGGAGAGGGAGACACTCTCCGATCATGAGCATATAACCTTCTCCGTTGCTGCCATCCCCCGAGAGACCGTGGCCCGCCGCCGGGACAAGGAGTCCCGTGCCAAGCGATGGGCCCTCAGAAAACTAGACGGAGATGCCTTCATGGCATCCATTTTACCCAATATTTTTACCCAATATTACTCGACATCAATATCTATCGCTACAACGAGTTTCGTTCAAATCGATTGGCATCACGTCGTAGCCTCCCCTTGTAAGAAGGGCGTACTGGAAGAATTGGACGACACAAGCTCCGCTGGGTCATGGGCACCATGGAGGCTGCGTGCGAAGCCTCCATGCCCAGGACCAAGTTCCGGCCACCAAAGAAAGCCTACTGGTGGTCGGAACAGATAGCGGAGCTATGACAAAGATTGGTCCGAGCCAAAAGACGGGCCAACCGATGCCGCAACCAGGAAGGACACGAAGAGGCATGGGAAGATTATAGGTCCCTCAGGGACGAACTCAGACTGGAGATCAGGGCAGCGAAAACGAAGTCATGGGGAGAACTGCTCTCCTCTCTAGACAGAGATCCATGGGGGCGCCCCTATAAGCTAGTGCTTGGCAAGCTTAAACAGGTGGCGTCCCCGGTCACAGAGACCATGGATCCGCTCTTCGTCCGACGGGTCATTGATACCCTGTTTCCAATAATGGAGGATGGTTACAATGACCCAATCCCCGAGAGGAATATAGAATGGGACGAGGAGCTGATGCACGTCTCTAGAGGAGAGCTGCGGGATGTCATCAGGAAAATCAAGAGCGCCAAGGCGCCCGGACCTGACGGCATCCCAGGAAGGACATGGCGCCTTGCTCACAAGGATCTCCAGGATGATATGAGGAACCTTTATACCTCATGTCTCAGGGAAGGCAAATTCCCCCCAGTATGGAAGGAGGCAAACATAGTCCTCCTTCCGAAAGAGGGCAAGCCGCGGGACCAGCCCTCCGCATACCGGCCGATATGCCTTTTAGACGAGGCGGGCAAACTCCTTGAAAGGATTGTTTGCGACCGCCTCGTCTGGCACTTGACTCGGGAGGGCCCGAACCTCAATAATGATCAGTACGGATTCCGGGTTGGGCGCTCGACAATTGACGCAGTCAAGAGAGTGCGCTCAATCGCGGGATCCGTCATGGAGGAGGGCGGGGTGTTGGTGGCGGTGTCATTGGATATCTCCAATGCCTTTAACACCCTGCCCTGGCGTCGGGTAGGGGTAGCGCTGGAACATCACCGAGTGCCCCCCTACCTGATAGCCATGGTTCGGGATTATTTCCGGGGTAGGAAAGTCTCCTGCTACGACCGGGATGCGGAGAGGACGGAACGAAGTATGTCGTGTGTGTTCCACAGGGATCCGTGTTGGGCTCCTGTGGAACATCACATACGACGGGGTTCTGCGAACTGCCCTCCCCTCCGGCTGTCATGTCGTCTGCTATGCAGACAACACTGTTGACTCCTAGCCGGAGGGAGAAACTGGGGGGAAGCAATAGTAAGGGCCAACTGGGCCACGGGAAGGGTGATAAACACCATAAGGACGGTAGGGCTCATGGTGGCGCCCCCTAAAACAGAGGCAGCCTTTTTCCACAACGGAAAACATGGGGCGCCACCAAGAGCCCGAATAAGGGTAATGGACACCCCGATCGAGGTGGGGGCCCACATTAAATACTTGGGCCTCCACCTGGACAGTCGGTGGACGTTCGGCGAGCATTTCAGACGAATCTCCCCCAAAGTAGAAAGGGCGGCCATGGCCTTGGGCCGCCTACTACCAAACCTTGGGGGACCGGCAGAAAATGTTCGTCGACTGTACGCTGGTACCGTGCACGCCATGCTCATGTACGGTGCCCCCGTTTGGGCGGAAAAGGTGGGGGCCACTCGACGCCTGCGTGACGCCTTAAGGCAATTGCAGCGCCGGGCGGCCAACCGCATATGCCGGGGGTACCGGACAGTGAGACGGCTGGACGGCAGTGGGGGTGCTCTCCGGAGTGCCCCCTACGGAGCTCCTGGCCCGCATGTACTCAGAGGTATACTCCAGGATAAAGGAGCTACAGCGGGCAGGAGTTCTCATCACCGACGGTATCAGACGTACAGTGAGGGGACAAGCCAGACGAGTCCTCATAGACAGATGGCGGGGCATGCTGGAGGATCCCAACTTGCCCGGCCAGAGGACCGTCGAGGCTATTAGACCTCATCTCGTCCACTGGCTGGACAGATCCAGAGGAGGGGTGTCCTACAGGATGACCCAGGTATTCACCAGGACATGTCATGTCGAAAAAGTCATGTCGCAGAAGGAGGAGACGGAAAGGGAGAGGAAAAAGAGCGGGAGAAGGGGGAGACTTGTTCTCTTCCCTGAATCCCGGGACGACCCCTCCTGGCTGCCCAGGCGAAGAGGTCGCTGTGGTGGAGGCCGGGGGAGGGTCGGGCCCCGTCTCGCCCTAGATAGTACTGGGGTGGGATGAGGTCACCGGGGGGGAGTGCTGGACGTTTAAGTCTGGCGCTCTGCTCCCGGAGACCTCGAGGGAGGGATAAGGGCGGATTCCCACGGCGTAAGTCCTGGGGAGTCGCCCGAACCTCGAGGAGGGCCCTCCGGCTGACGGTCGGATCCGCTGCACCTTGTGGGGGACGGAGGGGGCCGCGGCCGAAGGGCGGGGGCCCGGGGCTCGAGCGGGAACACTCGAGCCCTGACCCCACCCCCCAATACCAATGGGAGGGCGTGACGTGGAGCCGGTGTCCGCTCCGCGTCACAACCCGGTGGTATCAGCACGATGACGGACGGGGAGATGTCTTGGCCGCAAGGTTAAGGCATCTCCCTGGAGAAGGCTGGGCGGGGGGGGCGTCCGGACGGCATGGGATACCAGCATCCCGGGCGCCCCCCAACCAACGCCCGAGAAGGACACCCGCTGGGATTTTAGTGCGGTAATATTCTGTGATTTATCACGGGGAAGACTTCGGTTTTTCCTGGGATAAGCAGAATGAGTCCCACATAACCCATGTTCTCATCCCGGAGGCATGGGTACCTATAAAAGGTTTCCCCAGCGAGTAAAAAAAAGGCGCGAAGCGACATCCCGGAAGTTATGCGAGAGCAGTTTCCGGGGTGTCGTCGCAAGCGCAAGGTTGCCACCGGTGGGGTTTAGTCGGTAAGAGTCCGGCACTACCCGAAGCCTCCCCCGAGGTAGAGGGTGTTCTATGCAGGATTCGAAAAAAAAACAAGATAGATAGATAGATAAATAGATAGATCCCCTCACAGGCATCTTAGACGAGTCTAAGATGTACGGGCATTAGCGCGCCCGAGATACCGGAGCTTAGGTGAAGGAAAACACCGAAAAAACACCCGGAGTGGAGACTCCGTTAGTCTGGTAAGAGAATCTCCTAAGGGAAGAAAAACCCTGACAGAAAACCAATGTTTCAGAAACCATGATGGAAAAGAAACAAGAGAAGACTGCCTTAGAGTCACGGATGCTTAAGGACCGGGGGGTATTGTCCCGGCCACCTCCTCGTCGTCATCAGACGTCGAGCCATCTGGTACCTTGCCAGCGAGGGTGCCAGAGGAAGTGGCTATCGCTCAAAGCGCTGTGGAAGAGCAGCAACCCCGAAGTGCGGCACTACGGTATTTGGCGGACAGCGGGAAGATTCCCTTTGTTGTTCTGGAAAGGCTCGCGGTTCATATGGGGAAGAAGTCGCCGCTTCCCGGACCGTCGACGGATATTTCACCATCGGTGAGCCAGGATGAGGAGGCTCCGATGGTGATTTCGTCCGACACGTTTCCGTAGCCAGTAGTGGAGAAACAAGCGGATAAGGGTGAGTACAACCTCCACTCTATTAAAAAAACGCGGTCGTCCGGCTAAGACCGGTGATTATGTTGGCATTGCCGAAGCCAAGGAGCGGCTTAACGTTGCCAAGAAAGAGGAGATCCTGTTTAAAGAGATTGAGAGGATTTTGGATCCGTCCACTGGTCCCGTCCTCTCCGCTGTGAGCCGGGGGAATATTCCATCTCGGGAGACGTTTCGCGGGGGTCTTGCGAACGTCTCCCCGCTGGATTTACGGAATCTGGCGCGGAAGTTTGTGTGCCAGATTGAAAAAGTATCTGAGGTATCCGAGGGTCTGGATAACTCCTTGGCTAGGGAGCTTTTGATCTCATCTTCCAGGCTGGATGAGATCGTGGGAGCTTTCGAAGAACGCCTATATGCTGCTGCGGATTCGCAGGTAAAGGGGTTATGGTCCGAAAATGAGGGCCTAAGGTGGCGCATATTAGGACAAGGAGGTCAACCGTGTTAACGGTGAACTAGGAGCCCTTCGGGCTAGCCTCCTTTCATTGGGGGCAAAATACGATGCCCTACTTTACAGTGGGGAGTTGCAGAGCGTGGAGCCGGCAAGGGGGAAGGAGAGCCCCCTCCATTGCTTGTGGAAGGGCCTCCTCTGACCGCTGCCATAGCGGATAGATCCCCGTTTGCGGAGGAGATCTCGTCGCTCCTGGATCGAAAACTTGTCGATCTCAGAGGCGATATTGTCTCGACGATGGCGGCCGCTTTTCGACTAGAGCCTGTCGGTGCTCAGGCTGGGGCTCCTCCTCCTGAAGGAGTTTCCAGATTTTTGGGTCCGACGGGCAGTGTTACGGGCTCTATTGCGCCCGTTGCTTCTCCCGCTCATGGGGGCTCTGTGCCCTCTGCGTTTGCGGAGGGGTCCTCGGATGCCCCTGGGATCGGAGGGAGGACTAGGAGGAGAGCCAGGAGGCTCCGTACAGGGTAGAAAAGAATGCGCGTTGGCGCTGCGGCTTCGGATGCGGGGGCTCCTCGCAAGCGAGTCCGTATTCGTCCCTTGTCCACGGCGGCGGTGGCGTTGACTGTGGTCGGGGGGGGGGGAAGGATCGGCCCACCTATGCCTCGGTTCTGTCCGAGGCAAAGGAGTGGATCGACCTTAAGAAGATTGGCATCTCGGGGATGGGGATGTGTCGAACGGTAACCGGGGGTTCGCTAATCCAAATACCCAGTCAGGATGCGTTTACCAAGGCGGACCAGCTTGCTGGTCGGCTGAGGCAGATCTTCGACGGGTCTCGATACGTCTGGATATCACGTCCGGTACGACTGGAGGAGGTGCGTCTAAAGGGTGTCATGGCCTTTTCTTCTCGCGAGGACATCCTGAGGGAGGCTGCTGACGTCGAGAATGCGATGTTGGGAACATCCGGGCTGGGTTAGTCCGAGGTACCCCAAAAACTGACGTCAGCACAATTTGGTTACGCTGCCCCGCTAAGGTGGCGCGCAAGTTGGTGGCGAAGGAAAGGCTTCGTGTGGTGTAGTCGGAACTGACAGTAGTTCCGTTGGCCCGCCGCCCCATACAATGCTACCGTTGCTTAGAGTTTGGACACGCGGCCCTGAGATACAGTTCCCTCATCTGGATCGAGGGGACTGTTATCGCTGCGGCAAGGTGGGGCATAGGGCTGCCGGCTGTTCGGCGCCGCCACACTGCGTTGCCTGCGCGGGCAGGGGCAAACTTGCCAATCACAGATTGGGCTTAGGGGTGTGTGCCAAGTTGGCCGCCCTTCCAAAAAGGCACGGTGAGGAGCGGATGGGTGCCGCTTCTCAAGATAAAAGACAGGCCTCGGGACGCCCGGATGGGGGTTCTTGCGAGGGCACATCCACCGAGGGAGAAGAGCAGGGGGATATGGAGGTGAACCCGGTGGACGTGGGTCTGCCTCCCTCTCCCATACTCGGTATGTAATGTTTCGTCTAATGTTATGGGGGCTGCGGCCTATGTTGACGGCTTCGGCCGGTCTGTATGGTCTGGTTACGCCCTTCGTTAGTTGGTCCATTTTTGTACGTGGTTATTTATTTACTTAATGTGGATAAGGACTGCGGCCTATCTGACTCGCCTCGCGGGTATGTTAGGTCCGGTTACGTCCTTTTAATGAGGTGGCGTTCGTTATCGTCGTTGTCCAGTGGTGGTCCTTGGACCATTAGTTGTTTCGGATGCAGGGGTGATTGGCATAATTGCCGGTCATCCCTGCTCCCATTGTCTATGTGTAGGGAACATGGAGGATGCGGCCACTCTGGTCGGCTAAGGCCGGCATGCGTGGTTTCGGTTACACTTTGTGACGTGACGGTTTTACGTCCGTCACAGGGCCGGAACGGCCCGGCCGAGAAAGGGTCGAGAGGGAGGAAACGAATTTTGGGTCGGCGAGCGACGAACTTTTCTTCGTCGACTCGCCTTTAGTTAGTTAAGTCCCGTAGGTTTACCGAGTGGAAGTGAGTGGTCGGAGAAGGCTCTAATGTATCAAAGGGAGCAGCCATCGTGGGATGGCGGAATTTGCAGCAAGAGTGGACGACCTGGGTGGAAGCGGTGCGCTCGGGGACGCCGGATAACACGATCAAGTAAGGTATTTATTGTCAAATAAATAGAATAAATACGCAAGGGCCCGTTACTTCCGGATACGTTTTACAGCCTCGGATAGCGGACGGAACTAAGCGGAGCAGCACATAAAAAGGTACCGACATCTCGAGACAGGGATGGCTACTCCAGTGGGGCCGCCGGCATCGTCCCGAAGAAAGCGGAACCGTCGGAGACTGATCACCTCTCGGCGGGTTCCCCAGCAAGTCGACAGCCATTAAAGAAGGAGAGAAGCAGTTATTCGGAACGTGCAGCGAGCAGCTACATTATCCGCACCAACATTCCGAAAAGTACCGAGAGCAGTTCCGAAAATACCGGGGCCACGAGGCCCACAAGGATCGACTATCGTCGACAGAGGATCAAGGATCGATTATAGGCGGCGCGCGCAGCGCCACCGACGCCGGATACCGGCGTGCCGTGAGTCGTACACTGTTCGACGAGACTGCGGCGTGCGAACCACGTGAGACACTGACGGACCTCCATATATTGTAAGGCCACCACTTTCGAAATCTCGGTAAGAGCGAACTCGGCGGGGACTCGCGTCTCTAGTAACACGGCAAAAATTGTTACCTAGGTTATTGTTAATTACTTTCGTTACCGAGCACTCGGGAGTGTGCAAAACGCGAGGCCCGTACCGAGATTCGCCATTAATGTAAGAATTGCGCCGCCTCTCTCTCCGTGGAGAGTCGTACCGAGTCGACAGTCCAGAATTTTGTGTATAAATGTTAGTCTAATTATTTATCGAGTTTCGTCTCTCTGATTGTCTTGTATCGAGTATTTGAGTCTTGTAATTTGGGAGATGTCTTTCTCCCTCGCCTCCTCGATTGAAATATAATACGGGATATGTTCCCCTCGGTAGCGATAAATATCAGACCACAATTGTTTTGTAATACCTCGAATGTCGAGGATCTACCGAGTCACGAGGCCGTAAATGAATAATATGAAGCATTAATCCATTTTCTTATACGAAATATATTTTCTTAATTTTTATTGAAAGATTCCGAGTTGCTGATTTAATGACTCTCCTTCTCTCCGAAGCCCCGAGTACGATTCCCCGCATTAAGAATCCCGCCCCTCTGCCAATTAAGAAACTGAGTTACCGAGCTTAAGCCGTCACTATCGTAGAATTAATTATCGTGTTATTTTGAGTGGTGCGGCCTGACCGTACCTGGCGCCCAAGCAATCTGTCGAATTTTTGTGTATAGAGATACCGAGAAAAGTGACGAAGTTGCGCGGCACTAGGAAGAAAAGTCCGTTGCAAATTTGGCGCCCAACGTGGGGCCCAAGGGAAAATTATTTTTAACCTCGGTTAATTAAGAAATTTGAGACTTGGCTTAAGCGACGGAGATAAGGAGAGGAGTCAGGAGAGAGATAGGAGATTTCTTTGCGTTGGCTATCGCCATCACGGCCGTTCCGTATTTCCCAAACATTTTTCGTTTGCCTTATTATTTCCTCAAGATTTTTTTCTGTTATCTATGTGTATTTCCCGCCAGTATTTATTGATATATTTTGAGCTGGGAAAAAGATTTTCCTGTGAGACGGTTCTTGCCGAGACGAGTAAACCCCGAATTTAGAGTGCCATCGCGTATACATTGTTTCTCCCTCGAGGCGGAGAACCGCTGCGCGGGCTCGAGCACGCATTCCATTGAAGCTCGCGCGCGACACGGTAAACACCGCGTATCGGTTACATACAATAATGTTGTGTATCCTTATACGTTTCCTTTGCGACTCGGTGTGTGATATAGATTATTCGGGTAAAACCTTTGCGGTGTCGGAGATTGTATAGATGTCGCACAGTGGTGCCATATACGTGAATCACGGAAAAAAATTATATAATTTATTAACTTTTAGAGATCGGGCTTTTTTGATGATTTTAATAGTTTTCAATTGCACACATATCAATATTGTTATATGAGAAGAAATAAAACATCAATATAGATCTGATAAAAATTAGTTATATAATATATTTTTATTTAATTAGTGATGACCAATCTAAACGCGTGTTCAAAACAAAAAAAAATATATTTTATAACAAAAGAGATATTTTATAATATCTTTGAACTGAGTCTACTAGCCCCGGTCTCCTCTAGTCTTCTCGTTATGCATTTATATTCAAATAAAACAAATATAAACATTTTTCCATTTTTTATTATAAATATAAATAATCGCACTAAATCGCAATTGTAATTAATTGCATACGATAATATAGTATGATTTTAAATTTATATAAATTTCTGATTGAAGGGAAATGTAGATAAATGGTGAGATTTATTCAATGATCAAGATTAGTAAGGGGATTTACGATTTTATAATATTATTCTTTGCATAAAAAAAATCCGATTTAAAAACGAAATAAATACGCTTTTATAAAGTTATTATGTCAAATTTGTGAATTCCGTACAATAATTTTCAATATAAGATCTTCAAAAAAAATTGTAGGAATATATGGAATAAAAGCATAAAAATTTCATATTCGATGATACTTTAAAATTTTCTTCGGAACGACTCTAATGATGTCCACAGTTTTATAAGCGTTGGACCGCTAACAATGCGAGTTCATACGATTAACAACGCCAAACTCATAAGTCTCGAATCTTCAAATGTATGCATGATGATGATCGAATCGACAAGCAGTGGTATCAACGCAGAGTACTCATGCATTGATGTATCTTTTGATCGATTGGTTAAAATTACCGAGACAGTCGATGTTAAATTTACACAATTTTCAAATATCGCGTCCAATGTAACGAGAATCCTAAAGAAGTATCAAATGTAATACGCGCTAGCGACGCCTTCAATAAACATCAACTCATCGATTGTGAGCTGACAGCTTTCATTTTTAGTCCATAATATGTAAGAAAAAATATATAAATAAAGAGTTTTTAAAGTCTAAATTATGATGTAATTTTTGCATGCATTTCCATTCTCCATCTTTCTCCCACCCGTAAGCAGCTCTCATACATAACTTGTTGCGGGGTCCTTGCGGGGTCTGACGTCATACGGGGAAGGGGAAACGCCAGGCTAGAGACTGAGAGGTAGCGTGAGAGAGAAGAAAGAGATAGCGCATGTGAAGGAGAGATATGTCGCGGCGAGGTACACGAAAGAGTGACAGATAGCGCGAGACTAGGAACCGTGAGAGAGATAACGCGAGAGAGAAGAAAGAGATAGCGCGAGGTGCATGCGAAGGAGATTTTTTTTTTAAATATTTTTTTCCAATATTAATAATAATAATTCTTTTATAATAATATTCTTAATATAAATGAGAGGAAGGAGAGGAATTATTCTAAAGTAAAATATGTGTTTTTATGTTTAAAATAATTTTTTTTTTATTCATAAAATAGGTATGTGTAATATTTATAATTTTGTGTGTGTGTGTGTGTGTGTGCGTGTGTGTGTGTGCGTATGAATATGTGTGTATGTGAATTTAAAATTTAAAATATAAGAATATATAAGAATATAATAATATAATATGAATATAATATAAAAATATAAAAAATATAATAATATAATATGAATATATAAGAAAAATACAAATAATAAGATAAATAGATAAACAATATAAATTTAAAATACAAAATATAAAAATTTTTAATGCGTCGGCGGTTGAGTAGCGGCTGCGAGGTGGTAGGGCGGTGGCAGCGAGGCGGTAGAGGACCATTATGGGACAGCAAGGGGTCCCTTCTGCATAACAGAAAATTTTTTTTTATTAATTTATAAATATTTTAATTTATTTAAATAAATACTTACAAGTATTACATACTACCTCCATGACAGGTTAGGGAGAATATGGTTCCTCAATATCTCGGTCTGAAAAATTATAATGGTTCCTCAATATCTTGGTCTGAAAAATCATAATCTGATGATTCGCATAATGCCGATGGTGATGGCATATCCATTCGACCAATATATGGGTCCTCAGATCCTTTAAAGTAAACCACACAGCTTTTATAGCGACGTCGAAAGCATTTGATATTGTTGTGTGCTCTGAAGCATTTAGATAAACCTCCAGTTGTTTTTAAAATATCTTCATGAATTTCTATAAAATGGGCCAAATCTTTTGTTTGGGGTTTCTGTACACCGAGTTCACGATTTCGTAGAAACTGTACCACTGAAGACACCTTCGATTTTTTCTGACTCGCCATTTTCACAACACTTGTAGAATTCTCACTTTAAGTGTCCCAGCACAATCTCCAAAAGTTTATTTTGTGCAAATAGGACACATATCACATGGAAATATCTGACACAATGATTTTCTACAATAGCAACACCATCGACAATCCACTGCATTGTGTAATTTAATCACATGCTTTCGTACAGCATACATGTGTCCGAAATCTTGAATAGAGATCATACATGAAGTACATAAAGCCAGAGCACCACCCGTAGAATAATAAAAGTATATGGCGCAAACTTTTGTACGTCCGTTTAGCGCAAGGATTTGTGAATTAGACACTACCTTGTCGTGAATATCCGTAAGGTCCTCACTGCGATCACTAATATAATTACTGTCACTCAACAACAATGATCTTCGTCAGATTCGTCTACATTGTTATCCGACAACTCGTGATCTTCATCAGATGACTCGTCTAATATTCTCTCGAAATTATTATTTTCCATTTCTTTTTAACTCACTACACTGTGCCACTGACACTTCGCATAGGACACTTTAACTCGTCGAATGCTAAAGACTTTTTGACGCGGAGACAGACTCTCTCCATAAGTTTCAACCCCCATCCCTCTCAAAATTATCGCAATTCTTCCTTAAAAAGATATTTAGGAAGATGTTTCGCTCTCGTTTACGACCGATTTTCTGCGAGGGTACAAAGCAGCCGAACGTTGGCGCCGATACGTTGCATTCTTCCTTAAAAAATATTAAGAAAAATGTTTCGCTCTCGTTTTTATGGGAGATTTTTCGCGAGGGTACAAAGCTGCCGAACGTCAACGCAAATAGGTAGAGGCCTATTAAATCACGTTTGACATGTTCGTCGCAGCGTCGGCTTAAAATCTTCATTCCTTTCCTAATGATAAAATGTCCATAAAATGAAAAACATAGTTTTAATGAACTCTAGAACGCTCCGTTGACAAGTTCGAGCAGCCGGACATCGGCGCTTCCGTAATAAAATTATATTAACGAGGGTACAAAATTGTTAATCATCGGCGCTTGTTCTATACCTTTTTGGGGAAAATGTCTAAGAACCCTCATAAAAAAGTCGTAAAGATACCATCTACAAATATTGCACTCAGAAAACTCCCCCTCCTTTGTCGAAACATCCCCCTCCACCCGCGTGACGTCAGCCCCCGCGCCTACGAGATACCCCCGCCCCGCGTGACGTCATACCCTCGCCACGGAGAACCCCCCGCGCCCCGCACCCCCCTCAGAGGACCTGAGTTAGAACTCTCATAGTATCCCTACTGACGGCCAAATATTTAAAGCGTACTGGTTCCGTCTCTTATCGCTCGGCGACGTCCATACTGGGTTTAATAACGAGAGATGCGCGTTGATTATCGACAATATTTCTTTCTCTCGCGATATTTCGCAACAATGACCACTAAGAAGAGCCTGGGATGGATATGCGCTCTTAAGGTGGACGAACTAAAGAAGGAACTCGCGGCTAGGGTTGTTGGGAAATTGTCAGTAAAAGGGATTCTCCCCACTCTCCGGAGTAGACTGCTTAGATTCGAGGCCGCGAACTTAGCCGGGAAGGAACACGTGTCTACCCCCGAAATATCCGATAATTCCTCCGAAGACGAACCGAAAGATGAAGAGGGGGCGATCGGGGGGGAGCCTAGGCAGATACCGAGACGACCCCTGACACGGGTGGAGGTCCCGACACCTCCAGAGCAGTGATGCAAGATTTCACGCGCGACAGCCACTTCGCGACAGCCATCTTGCAGTGGAGGGGGTAGGTCGGCAGCGCAGAGCGCACCGAAAAGATGAGAACCCTTGTCCTTCGAACATATGTAGAAGAGGACAGGTATATATCTTTTGTCCTTTATTTTCTTTTGATAGAATAGAGCTCTAACCCCCCTACAGAATTATCAAGGCGAGAAAAATATAGATCCGAAAGTCGCTGAATCAGGAATCGAACCCGAGACCTTTCGCTTGCCGGGCGACTGCTCTCACCATCTGAGCTATTCAGACCCTTCGACCCTATATTTTTCTCTGCCTTAATAAAATAACTATTTGTAAATAACGCCTTTTTCTCGCCTATAATTCTGTAGGGGGGTTAGAGGGGATCTTTGGAATTAAAAATCTCGAATTGAGATTGTTCCTTAATAAAGTCTTGGCGGTGTACCAAGCAAAATGTGTGCCCCGTGCACAATTAGTTAATTCCAACGAAAAATTAATTTTCGTTGGAATCGACGCACCGACATCCGCGTATGGCTCGAATAGCCAATCTAGTCCCGATTTATATTTGATATATATCGAGCCTTTATATTCTTAGTGTTTAATTCACGCCGGCTGAAAAAGGCGTTATTTACAAATAGTTATTTTATCAAGGCAGAGAAAAATATAGAGTCGAAGGGTCTGAATAGCTCAGATGGTGAGAGCAGTCGCCCGGCAAGCGAAAGGTCTCGGGTTCGATTCCCGATTCAGCGACTTTCGGATCTATATTTTTCTCGCCTATAATTCTGTAGGGGGGTTAGAGGGGATCTTTGGAATTAAAAATCTCGAATTGAGATTGTTCCTTAATAAAGTCTTGGCGGTGTACCAAGCAAAATGTGTGCCCCGTGCACAATTAGTTAATTCCAACGAAAAATTAATTTTCGTTGGAATCGACGCACCGACATCCGCGTACGGCTCGAATAGCCAATCTATTCCCGATTTATACCAATAAAAAAATCGCGTAAATCAATATTTAAAAAAGAATGGTTAGATATTGAAGAATTTAAACTTTGGTTGCGTGAAGTGCCACATGACGAAAGTTTATTTTTTTGTTTGATTTGCGATAAATCTATCGCTAGTAGTTTATCGCAAATCCATCGTCATGCAGAATCCAAAACACACATAAATATATATAAAAAATATCTAGAAAAAAATCAATCAAATTTAGAAGATTTAAATATGCAAAATAAATCTCTTTTGCCATTTAATGAGCGTAAAAAATCCGCGGAAATCAGATATGCAGCATTAATTGCTGATAAAAACATTTCTCATCAAAATACAACAGAGATTCTTACATTTTTTCAACAAATAGGAGAAGATTCTGACGTATTGAAAAGCATGAGCATGAGTCGAACGAAATGTAAAGGCATTATTACAAACGTTTTGTGTCCGATTGAGACGGATCGTGTCGTCAATAAAATTCAAAATACGAAGTTTTCAGTTTTTATTGACGAAACATCAGACAATGGATGACTTTTTTTGTCCGATGCGTTGATTCGGAGACATTAGATGTTCGCTCGCAATTAGTCAAATTAATCGATATTGATGCCAAAGATCCAAGCGCAGAAAAGTTGTTTCAGGCATTTAAATGTGAAATGTGGAAACTGCAGATACCATTTCCAAATATTGTCGCCTTATCGTGCGATAACGCATCTGTGATGACAGGGAAATATTTATCGTTCAAAAAAAAGTTGGAAGAACTATGTCCACGTTTACTAACTTTAACATGCCCTTGCCACTCCGCTGCATTAGCAGCGCATACTGCATGTAATAAAATACCTGCGTATTGCAATGAATTTATTTAAAAAATTTCTAATTATTTGAACAGCAGCCCAAAACGTACAGCAATTTTCAAAGAATTTTGTGAATGTTTCCAAGAAACAAATCGCAAAATATTAAAATTATGTGATACACGCTGGCTGTCTCATTATTTATGTGTCGAACGACTTCTTGAATCTTGGGATACAATTAAATATTTTCTTACCGAAATGGTTGTAAGGGAAAAAAAAAATTCTGGAGAATATCTACTGTCTATGATGAACAACGTTGAACTAAAAGCTTATTTTCTTTTTTTAAAATATACTTTAAATTTCTTTAATGCATTTAATGCATTTTTTCAAGTATTAGAAACCAGAATTCATTTATTACAACTAAAATCCAAAAAATTTCTTTTCCAAATCTGCAAAAATTTTTTAAAAGAAGAGCATTTAGAACCATTTTCTGAAAATATTGCATTCTCTCTAAAGGAGAACCAAAAAGATCTTAATGAAGTTACTTTGGGTTCAGAATGTGAGGAATATCTTAACGAATTACTACTGGAAGGTCACGTAGACATTGTTAAAATTATTCGAGAAAATTGTTTAACATTTTATGTGACTGCTGCAGAAGAAATTCGTAAAAGATTACCAATAAATGACATATTTTTATCACAATTAATAGTTTTTCAACCATTTGTAAGCTTTTATAATAGAGAAACATCATTCAATAACGTTTCTTTCGTCATTAAAACTATTAGCGGTTTTGATGAAGATGCTTTAAAAAAAGAATGGATTGCATTAGCATCAGATTTTACAATGGTAGAAAAACAAAGCCTCACTAAATTAAATTTTGATAATGCTTGGAAAGAAATTTTACAACGTCGAGACACCAATAATAATGCTAAATATCCTAATTTAAAAAATGTTATAAATACTATTAGATCGCTTCCAAATTCTAATGCCGATCCGAAGAGAATGTTTTCTCTTTTAAATAATGTAAAAACAAAAAAACGTAATAAATTTTCGTCGGCTTCTGTTAATGCTATTTGTGTATTTAAATCTGCATTAAAGACGAGGGGAGAAACAGCTATAAACATGCAAGTTAATGAAAAACATTTGTTTCTTATGTCGGCGGACAAATTATATGCTACTGCTGTAAAAAAAATAAAAATATTTTAAAGCTACATGCTGCAGACGCTGATGTTGCCGACATACCTGGTCCCTCGTCTTATTAATAATACATTTTATTTGAAAGACGTCATGCTTAAAAGCATGTAAGAAAATTGTGTATATAAATATATATATACACACACACATACACATAATATATTTATATTGAAGTATATTGGGATGCAATTCACTTTTTATTAATTAATTATATATAATTGACTTTTTATTTCTTTTTTATTTATTTTATTAATTTTTTTATTAATTTTTTTTTATTTTAAATATTTATTTATTTTTATTATTTTATAATTTTAATATTTTTTTAATAATGACATTTCCCAATATACATTTTAAATTTTTTGACTGAAGAAACCACCACTTTCTCGCGGTTTCCGTTGAGCAACAATATGTACGTCGTACATTTCTTCTTCTTCCTCGTCGTATCTTCATGCCTGAAGAATCGTGACATTATGGTCATGTGCAGTGGCGAACCACCGTCGTCCAACGTTGGCGGTCTTCCGCCTCTCGGAGATTCTTTTGCAATGGTTGGCCCGTGATCTCTACGTCGTACATTAATACAAAATAAATAGGGAATAAAAAGAATAAAGTCTTAAACAATATTTATAAATTAAAATATTATTTTATTACAATTATTTCTTTAAAGATAAAAAATCTTTTTTAATAGAAAGGCGTAAGTAGTGATATAAGGAGAGTTCTAACCCATGGAGCAATGAGGGGGGTGAGGGGCGAGGGGAACCCAGGGCGCGGGGGATGACGTCACGCGGGGAGGGGGAATGACGTCACGCGGGGAAGGGGAGGCGTCCGCGGGGAGGGGGAAGCGTCCGCGATTTTGGTGCCTGGTCCGCGAGGGGTCCGCGGGGAGGGGGAGGCGTCCGCGAGGTTAGGGTCCGCGAGGGGTCCGCGGGGAGGGGGAGGCGTCCGCGAAAGACCGCATGAAGCTTTTTGGATAAGGGGTCCGCGCGGAGAGAGGAACGCGAAGGAGAGCGCGAGGCGCACGCGAGAGAGATGACGCAAGAGCGAGAGAGATAGCGCGAGATGACGAGAGGTAGCGAGATGACGCGAAGGAGAGCGCGAGAGCTGATGCAACGAAGGAGAGCGCGAGGTGCACGCGAGAGAGATATCACAAGAGCGAGAGAGAGATGTTGCGAGACGATGCGGCGATGGAGAGCGCGAGAGCTGATGCAGCGAAGGAGAACGCAAAGAAAGAGGTGGACGCGAGAGAGACTTTTTTTTAATAATATTTTTTTTTTAAATTAATATTTTTAGGATGAGGAAGGGGAGAAGATCTAATCTAAAATAAACTATATATTTTTAATATTTAAAATAATTTTTATTATATAACTATGTGTGTGTAATTTTTATTATATAACTATGTGTGTGTAATTTTTATTATATAACTATGTGTGTATATTTTACAAAATGTTTGTGTGTGTATGTGTGTGTGTGTGTGTGTGAATTTAAAATTTAAAATATAATAATAATAATATATAAAATATAAAATATAAAATATAATATAAAATATAATATAAAATATAAAATATAATATAAAATATAATATAATCATAAAATCTAAAATATAATATAATAATATAAAATATAATATTTACGACAGCAACACATGGTTAAGCAATGCCTGTCTGAACGAGAGTGTCTGGATATGATGAGGCGGTCAAATGTTTGATGCAGCGCGAAGCGGAGGCGACGGCTGGGCGGGGACTCCTGCATAACAGAAATTTGTTATTAATTAATTTAATAATTTATAATTAAAAAGAAATACTTACTAGTTCCAATTTTCCACCACAGGTTCTGGTGGATATGGCTCTAGGCCAAACAGTTCCCGAAGAGCATACATGTTCTCCCATAGCCAACTGTTATTGGCATCCATTTCCCGCGCCTCTGCAGTTTCGCACCACATTTCTGCAAACATTTATCGATGTTCCCACCTCAGCATTCTCACCCAGTTCAGTTAAATCTTGCTGCACCACGTGTTGCGGCCGTAAATTTTGCACAATGTTATAGATCATCTGCAAAATATGAATATTTAATATATATCTAAACATATTGCAACATTCTGTACAATAGTTTTAAATAAATTGTACAACTTACTATTTCGGGAAGCGTACGGCGCAGAAAACTTCCAGTCATTTTTTTTGTTTTTTTTCACTTTTTTAAGATACTAACGTGTCAAACGCTAAAAACTTTATGACGAACATCGCGGAGACAGACCCGCTCACGTTAAAAAGAGTAGGGGAGTAGTATGACATAATAGCTTGAACGCTTACTCGGCACATGAGATAAGAAAACAGATGGTCCGAAACAAAGATTCCATGATGAGAATAAGCATATGAATAATATTTAAAATTGAAACCACCTTCGAACGTCAATAGAACCACGTTCGAATCACAATCGAACCTCGATCGAACCACGTTCAAACATCAATCAAACACCTTCGAACCACTTTCGAACCACATTCGTACCTCGATCAACCACGTTCGAACATCGATTGAACGTCAATCAACCACCTTCGAACCACTTTCGAACCACGTTCGAACATCGATCGAACGTCAATCAACCACTTTCGAACCACTTTCGTACCTCGATCAACCACGTTCGAACATCGATTGAACGTCAATCAACCACGTTCGAACATCGATCGAACATCAATCAACCACTTTCATACCTCAATCAACCACTTTCGAACCACCTTCGAACCTCGATCAAACATCAATCAACTTCGATCGAACCACCTTCGAACCTCGATCAAACATCAATCAACCTCGATCGAACATCAATCGAACCACGTACATACATCGATCAACCACCTTCGAACCACTTTCGAACCATGTTCGTACCTCGATCGAACATCAATCAACTACAGTCAAACCTCAATCGACTACATTTAAAAAATTATAACATAAGAATTCTGTCACATGCTGAAATTAATACGAGCACGTGACATATAATACGTATGCGTATGAGGAAAATGAGCGAACAAAGATAATATTATTTCAATATTAATTTATTCAAAAAAAGTGTGTGGCGAATCATTGTGATGATTTGACTACCAATTAAATATTTTAAATACATTTTCTAAAGCACAATTTTTTACATGTTTATCGCAACGTAGGCTATAGGTAGTATCTAAGTTGTTTAATGCAGGAATATCTTCATAGTTGCATCCAAGGTCTCAATAATGAAACCGTTTCTCGCATCGTCCATTATATTGGTCAACTATTCTCGCTTTTCATGGCCTTTTACGTACACAAGAGAGGATGTCTCTTCTTCTTCTTGTATCATACCAGCGATAGCTGTTGTAATCAAACGCTGAGCCATGCAGTATGGAACGCTTCCATCTTCCCATTGCAATCCATGATGATTTCGAGTCAACCAACGAAGCTTGACGTCTCTCCGATTTTATGAGCATGATGATTTCGAGTCAACCAATGAAGCTTGACGTCTCTCCGATTTTATGAGCACACCCCATGGTACGGGGCATGCGAAAAAATAATGTGAAACAATGAATCCTCTTCTCAGAATCGCCGCTTCCTTCACGATAAATCGTTTATTGAGAATAAATCCTTGCAGATCCACAAACGTCGGTACAACCATTTTGTTGCAAGAATGTTGGACGACTGATGTAGATTGTTAAATCTCAATCATTTAAATCTCAATCATTTATATTACATCGGAGGAGGGGATAATTGCTGATTATGTAATTTTACGAACTACGTTGGACAAAGGACAATATTCGACAACACGATCAGCAAGATGAGACAATATGCTGTAGTATTTGCCGGTACATCTTCCTTACATTCAAACTCTATTCTCATGTCCACGGTAGAATTTTTGACAGAATCATTTTGTCGCGAACAATCAATAACTGCGAGAGGACCGCAATGTAGAAATTTCGCGATAGTTAGTACATTCTCAATATCACACCCGTAATAAGATTTACGAAAACGAGAGTACATATCAAACAAGAGGGCGAATCTATTTTTTTCAAAATCTAAATTTAAATCATCATAGGGATAAGATTCAGAGTTTAGATACAGCTTTACGTTGGCTAATTTACAATGATCGAATACAGTAACATCTTTTGTCATAATATTTTTTCTACCAGTCTGCAGTGCAAAGATCACATATCGCGGCTTTTCCAGCTGAGAAGCAGTTTTCACAGTCCATGAATGCTTGGTTGTACTATGTAGCAGAGGAAATTCGTATAGATCCCATGCGCGAAAACTCATGTTTAAGAATTGCCCGCTTTCCAATGCCAATAGCAAGGACAGTTTATTAACCTCATTCAATAGTACATGAGGCATACGCCATTGTATCTTGAGTAATTCAATAGCAGCTTCAGCAGGTCCATACAGACAATTGTTGTCGCTGCGCGAACGTATCAAAATTAATTCATGGCGAGCATTAATCACAACACGTTTGTAATCTTCGCAAAATCTCAATAGCATGTTGAGCGGCACGCAAAAGTTGAACATACAAATTTCATTACATGACCCATTATGTGTCATATCCCATCCAGCATTCTTCAAGATTTTACTTCTCTCGGTTGTTAAAGAAACATAATTTTTCATCGTTGAAGTTATTCCAACGTTTCTGTTGCGATCAATCTCCACACCATTGAGTTCATATCGAATTTCATCAAACATGAACGCAACACAATTATTTGTTAATATCATCGTTTCATTTGCATCTATTTTAGATGTCATCAACTTTCCCTCGACATACAAAAAGCTTTCGCACGGCAATGTGTACAAATCCTGGTGGTGTATAGGTATCCGTATCTCGTCGCTATGTCCAAGCGATGTGTTAGCATATGGATTGTATGTATGTGTCTCAACCTTGACGATACGATCATCAAAGACTGGTTCACCACCAATATTCAAAATATCAATCATCTTTTCGTACGATGAATCCCAATGATTTTAAAAATTCGCGATTCAATGCGCTGAGTTTCTTTTTAGTGTAACGAGATCTCTGATTATTGTCGCTCACTGCCGCAGCTGCTCTCGCAAAAGTATTGTCCCTCGTAATGTCCCTCGTAAAATTATTATCTCTCACGTGCTCCGTATCATTTAGCACGAGCATCACACGCTAATTTTGTCGACGCCGTACGTGCAATCTTACAGTAACTTCCTCTCCTCGAAAATCCAACAATCGTCCTTCTTGATCAACAATGCGTATCGTTAGATCAGTAATGCTCCGTACGACGATCGGGAGATAAATGATCTGTGCAGGCGTTTCCGATATCTTATATCCTGGCGGCACGCTCGGTGAAAATTCATGTATCGTGTGTACGCGCTTGTCATTACTGTACGCACCAGTGGTGACGCTACATTCTATACGGATAATATTCACGCTAATAATATTTATAGGTAAATCCGAATCATGCCATTTGTGAGGTTGCAATATACGATTCGACGAGAATCCCAACAACGATCCTATATTGTATGGTTTATTAAAGTTTATTCTATAGATGCATTTGATTTCGCTCTTTAGAGTATTATGATTGGCGCCAAGCGCTATTGCATCTTCATTCTGCTCTTTATTGGAAGGATATTGTGAAATTGCACGTCTCAGATACTCATCTATAGCATGTATTTCGTATGATCCTTCGGGTATTGTAATTTCCTTGTCATCGTTATCAAAGTAAAATTTATTATTCTTAGAATTTACATTCGGAATCGTATGATAAGTTTCAAAATCTGTTAAACCGAGCTCATAATCACCATTCGATAAATCTATAGCTGGAAAGTAGCTTACAGTGAGAACGCTACTTTTGCCAGTCAACGTTAGTGTTAGCAACATGTTGTCAAACTGAATCGTGATGATGGATTGACAGGTTTTATATCAACCGTTTGAAGAAATCGTAAACACAATTGTCCACAATTATTCTGATTATTTTGATAGGATGTGTGATTGTATTCTATTTTCGTAACATTTAAATATTGCACCAATTCTTTGGGTGGTCGTAGATTACCAAAACTATCGAAATATATTGATCGATTTCCCCTCTTTACATATGCAATGGGTACCGGAATCATCAACGTCATCCAAATTTACAATACCGCTTTCATTTTGTCGTATACCGCTTATCGGTAAATTATTGCGCATGAAAACACCTCTAAAGAATGGTATACGTATACGTCTTGCCAGTTATTCTAATTGTACATTAGTTGTTACACCCACAGGCATTTTTAGCGTTTTTTTTTACGTTTTTTTTTCTTAGTTGAGAATCCCTGTCCACGCTTGTATGGAGCGAGATAAACTCCACAACCTTCCATAGCGCGATTATGACGTTGCATTTCTTCAAGCTGACGTTGCGCAGCCTTGCTATCATTCACAGGGATACAAGGACTCAGATGCCTGGTTTACTTAGACGACATTGTCATCTATGGATCCCAATAGAATGTCATTTTTGGGATATTTCAATTTTGTATACGGATGCTGTTTTGTAATTGCCTGCAGACGTTTGTACCGCTATCCGTTTTGTTTGTACTTTTATAGGCGTAAATATACCGAACTTTGTTAATTGATGTTACAGCTAATAGTGTCATTTTTTAAGAAATTTTAATTCTGTAAACAAGTGTTTTGTTACCGTCTGCAGACGTTTGTATTGCTTTCCGTTTTGTTTGTACCCTTACAGGTGTAAATATATCGAATGTTCAAAATTGATGTTAAAGCTAATTTTGTCATTTTTGGGATATTTCAATTCTGCATACGGGTGCTGTTTTGTAATTGCCTGCAGACGTTTGTACCGCTATCCGTTTTGTTTGTACTCCTACAGGTGTAAATACACCGAGTTTTAAAAATTGATGTTACAGCTAATAGTGTCATTTTTTAAGATATTTTAATTCTGTAAACGGGTGCTGTTTTGTTATCGTCTGTAGATGTTTGTATTGCTTTCTGTTTTGTTTGTACTCTTACAGGTGTAAATATATCGAATGTTCAAAATTGATATTAGAGCTAATAGTGTCATTTTTGGGATATTTCAATTTTGTTTATGGGTGCTGTTTTGTAATTGCCTGCAGACGTTTGTACCGCTATCCGTTTTGTTTGTACCTTTATAGGTGTAAATATACCGTATTTTGTTAATTGATGTTACAGCTAAGAGTTTTTCAAGTGTCAGTGATCAAATAAAAATGCTGGTAAGGAGGCATACTCTGTCAGTATATTTGTCAGAGGTTCAGCAAGAGCATCTCAAATATGGCACAATTGGAAGCAAGTTTGTTGGAGCAAGCCACAAGGGTGAATTCGGTGGAAGAATATATTGTGTGGGAGCAGCAATGTGACGAATACATCGAATCACTAGAAGAACAAAGTCGAATAAAATAAAACGACCACGATTACCGATCGGAGTTCGACAATCGCTTGTCTCCCAAATCGCGCGTCTCGAAGGGTTGAAGAATTCGGTACGCGGACGTTTTGTACATGCAGATGCCGGAAGCAGTTCGCGAGACATCGGACTCATATGGCGAGAGATTGATACGGCGTTCGAGAGCCGCATCTTGACTGGTGCGGTGATAAACAGCAATCACATTGAACCTCGTCAATTTCTAGAGGAGGCCAAAGACATTGTGATCAGACACGTGCAAAAAGTGTTGCAAAAACACACTAGTGTGAAAGTGAACACTATATTTAATGGCGAGTTCATGTCGGGCGATAAGCGTGCTAATAAAAGTATCAATACGAAAAACTTTGAAATCTTTCGCACCTCCGATTTACATGATTGGTACAAACGCCGCGTTATCGACCCCACACTAGCATCGCTAGAAGAGTTTCAAGAACGCGATAGTGGTTGGGCATTGTCGCGAATAATCAATTTAATTGTAAATATAAACAAGTATAATGCAATGCGTGCGGGATGCCACATTAAATTACCGCGAGAAATAATGAACAAAAGAGCAGTGGTTAATGTGCAATCAAAAGACAATGCATGTTTTGCATGGGCGGTGGTCGCAGCTCTATACCCCGCAGAAAGAAATGTGGAACGGGAATCTTCATATCCGCATTACACAACAGTGCTGAATCTCCAAGACATTGAGTTTCCAGTGACTGTGAATCAAATTAAAAAGTTTGAACTATCAAACAACATTTCGATAAATGTGTACAGCATCGAAGAAAAGAACATTGTCTCGATACGTCTCAGTGAGCAGAAGAAAGACAGACACGTCAACTTGCTGTACGTGGAAGACAGCAACAACATTGGACATTTCGCATGGATCAAGAATCTCTCCCGGCTCGTGAGCTCGCAATTGAGCAAAAACAATGACAGAAAATATATCTGCGATCGGTACGTATATTTAATTAAAAACGCAATATATATATAATATAAAAACGTAATATATAAGTTATATATGGTGTTACGTCCAGACTCAAGG
>NW_028141565.1:0-27979 GCF_030444845.1 Prenolepis imparis
AAGCAGTGGTATCAACGCAGAGTACTTCAATTTCTTATTTATTTAGTTAGTACATTGTCTGTAGATTATATTTATACCCAAAACTGCCGAGCAACAAATTATTTTATCACTTTAATGATATAAATTCGCGAATTTATACCATTAAAGTGATAAAATAATTTGTTGCTCGGCTGTTTTGGGTATAAATATATTCTACAAACAATAAACTAACTAAATAAATAAGAAATTGAATTTGTTGCTCGATTTAAACTATTTAAAAGCGAGATTTTGCGCGACTTATATGTTCCGCGGCGACAAAGTCTTTAATTAAATAGTTTAAATCGAGCAACAAATTCGGTTTTGCATTTATTTAGTTAGCATATTGTTTGTAGATCATCTTAATACCAAAAACAGCCGAGCAACTAATTTTTTTATTAATTTTATGATATATTTCCGCGCGACGTATGTGTTCCGTGGCGACAAAGCGTCGCGTTTTGATAGTTAAAATCGAGCAACAAATTCAGTTTTGCATTTATTTGGTTAGTACACTGTCTGTAGATTATTTTGATACCAAAAACGAAGGATCAACACATTTTTAGAGTTACTTTTACTTGACACGGCGCGGAGCATTCTATATATTTTTTTCATTATGGGGGGGGCTAGCTTAATGTCACTTTAAACGTTAATTCCTGCTAAACGGTTTGAGCGACAAAATCCGGACTACGGCAACAAATTAGCACATAATTAGCACTAAATTAATTGATAGGTGCGATTTTTTTTTCACTATGGGGGGGGCTAGCTTAATGTCAAGCCAGCCCCCCCACTTTGAACATTAATTCCTGCTAAACGGTTTGAGCGACAAAATCCGGACTACGGCAACAAATTAGCACATAATTAGCACTAAATTAATCGATAGGTGCGACTTTATTTGGCGTTGGTGGTGGGGCCAGCTTAATAGGGGTCAGTTTTCTTAATCACCGGCGCGTCGCGAGCCGTGATAAGGATATGTTTACACTCCGTGCGCAATAAAATCCGATGAAATTCTCTCTCGCTCTTTTTCCATCTCTCTCTCGCGCATGATCCTCTGGTTCCTCCGCAAGGGATCGCTTTACAGGATGGGACGCGCGCCGATCAATATTGTACATATCCCGCGCGCGTTCCGTTCTTCGGATACGGAATAATAATAGTAATTACACAAATAAACCTCTGTGTTTCTCTCAACATCCCGCTTTACTCTGGCGATGATAACTTTCGCGATATTTAAAAGGTGTATTTTATATCTATACATTTTTTTTACTTATCTACATCGCGATGTAACATATACACACGTACACTGAAAGAATTTTCTCTTAGAATTTACCGTGAAAATCATGATAATCGTGGGACAATATGGTATGGAAAGAATTTTATGAGAATTTCTCTGATTAATATTTATCACAATAAAAATAATAATATCTATCACGATAAAATATAAAACATGTTTGATTAATTTTACTAAACTGTAAAATTGCATAGTAAAATCAAACATATTTTATATTTTATTGTAATAGATATTATTATTTTTATTGTGATAAATATTAATCAAAGACATTCTTATAATATTGTCCCACGGTTGATTTTTAGGGTAAATTCTAAGAGAAAATTCTCTCTGTGAGGAATGCAATCCCCGATATTTTCCATAATATTAACTCTCACATTGATACTTTCAGTTGTGTCAGGATGCCCGAAAAGCTTCGTACGTTCGTGTTCTTTTAATAGCGGATTCTTTGACCGATTGAGAGACAATTCTTTCTTCGCTGAGAAAGAAACATCCTTTTGATTCAGGAAAAATAGAATTATTTTCTAAATAATATAATTAATTCTCTACGAAATCATTCTACTATACTTTATTTCTGCTTTCAATATTTCTTTGTTCGAAAAAAAAAAAAAAAAATGTTGAACGTATCAATAATTTTCGAATTGTGGACGATTTAAAGGGAAAAAATGTTTAAATTGACTTTGTGAGAAGTCAAAATATTATACAGTTATTTTTAGATAAAATTTGTTTTAATAGAATTTTAATTTGAAGTTTAATTACATAAAAATTTATAATGGAAACTTACTAAAAATGATAGTCTGTCTTCGTTAATCAGAGAATCTGCTATTGAAAGAACGAGCCGATGATTATGAGATACTTTATTAGCCGTATTCATTCTCTTTTTTTATTTTTTTTATTCGAGTAACTTTTTTAAAATTATTATTCATATAGTATACGTACAAATTCTCCTAATAACTTAAAAGATCAATTTTTAATTTAGAGTTATCGTTCCATACATATGTATATTCATGCATCAGCTGTAGCACACTGACATTTCTTTTTCATATCTTTTTAATGCACTGTTTCGAGATCGCAAGCGCGGCTTATGTCGCCATTTAACGATGATGATGATCGCGCGATCGATTGGCATAATTATCGCGCGAGATCGTTTTTCTACGTCGATATACGGTATATAATTTACAGCCGCGCGTGGAAATTTATTAGCGTTAATTCGAGCGGATCACGAAGCGATTATCGATAGATACGTAACGTCGTTATTTTTTGATCCCGTTTGTATCCTCGTTTTTATTCAATATCCGCGAGAGTTAATACGTCCTCCAGAGTAGGCGAATTAACCGCGCTCTCGCGAGTCCTCCCTCTTTTTATTTTTTTTTTTTTTTCATAAAAATCGTTGTTTTTCACCGCTGCACACACGCGCGAAAAAAACATACGATACGCTTTTCATGTCGCACAAATATCATGCCGTTATCGGGATTATGATGTAGGACAATGCAGTAACGGGATCGCGACGTAATACGATGTAACTATTTGTAATACAGTTTTCAGAAATATACGAAATGCGCGAATTAAATTTGGAAATAACTCTCTCTCTCTTTCTCTACTTTTTACTTTACTTTTTTAGACGTTTCCACGTGTGCAATTATTATTTTTTTATTTACAAGATCGCCACTTTCAAACAAAACAATATTTTTTAATGCGTCATATATTCCTAATATATCGGGGGGATTTACTTTCTCGAAGAATTTTTTTTTCAAAGTCCGGTTTGTATTTTAGACAAACTTATGAGCCAGCGAGTTGCGCAAGCATATATTTAAACGCGCGCGAATTTACTTTGACGTTGCAGAAAGTCGACTGACGGGAGACTCGCTCTTTGCAGATTCGAAGATATTTAATACGGCGAGTTCCAGCTACTCGATTCCGACCGCGGGTGTCGGTTGTCAACGCAGTTGACAGTTAAACGCGTGATGAAACATCGAACACTTTTTCTTCCCGGATGGGAGATACTTGTTTAAGGCCCCGCGCGCAATAGAGAAAATATTAGGAATAGGAATTATTTTTAAATAATAAAAACTCTGATATAAAAATATTTATTCGGGTATAAAGGGCTCTTATTAGCTTATTAGCCCTTACTAGTCCTTTATACCCGAATTTGTATTTTTATATCAGAGTTTCTTCGATTTTATTATTTTAAAATAATTCTTATGCCTAATATTTAAAATTTATTCCTAATATTTTCTCTATTGTGCGCAGGACTTAAGACGCGCGATATATGTATGTATATTGTATATGTATATGTACGTGTGAAATTTGAACACGTCACATCCAGGGATGAAAAAATAAAAAAATTAAAAAAAAGAATTAACCGATCGCGAGCTACCGAACTGAACTGGGAATAAATTACCGGGCGTCCTTTTATATATATGCTTTAACATTTCATGCCCGTATAATTCGCGCGCAAACAATGGCATCGGCGGCGTTTTACAATATTATATCTAAATTAGACTGCGTATCGCTTGTCGGAATTATAATTGAAATTCGTATATAATTTTAATGGCCGCGCGGCGTTTTTACCATGCTGTTGCATGAAAGGTCCGATAATTGTTCGACTCATTTTATTTCCGGGGTCGAGAGCAAGAGAGGCGAACGCGAGAATAAATCCGTGTATCTTCGCGCTTAAAAAAAAAAAAAACCCCTATCAGGGAAGCGGGAAGCGTCGATGTGTATCTACGTTGCTGAATCTCAACAAAGTTATACGCCCCCCCGGGGTTGACGTCATTGACCCAACTTCGGGGGAACCCTCCTTTTCATTAGTCCTTTCTCTTCTCCTCTCGCCTCAATCTCTCTCTTCTCTGGACCAGCCTATTTACCGATCGATTCGATACCGAGTACAACATACAAGTATACAAATACTTCTCTGTAGCACGCGAGAGCTTTTTACAGACATATCGATAATTAATGAAATTCGAGTGGAAGCAAAGGATGTTTAATCAAGTGTATCACACAGGGTATACGATAAAATTGCGAAAAATCGTATATTTTTTTTAGCAAGATTGTAAGTTAATTATAATTATTAAAAATGACGAATCTCTAGATTCATGTCTTTTTTTTAAAAAAACTTCGTATAATTCGAGGCCCGACGACGTATGTCTTCTACGATACGACGAAATATTTCACGGTTCCCTTTCTTTTGTTCGCCGGTGCCAGAACGGCGTGAAAAAGGATTTCCCGAGAAAGCGAGTTCGCGCGCGGATGAAAGTGGCCGCCCTCCGTTTCTTATTGAGGTCTCCTTGCTTCCTTCCTATGCGGCCGACCTAAGCAACGCTTAGCCGGACTACGCCGCTTGTTCGAGAGTAAGCGCCACTTAACTCGGGTGTAAACGCGAGGTTTCAGCAATTTTAATTAACAGATGCGGGACGGATTAAAATGTCGCACGAGCCATTTTAATTTAAGAAAAGCTAGAATCTTTTGACTAACGACAGAAATATATTTATATATTATATAATATATATATATTATATATATTATATAATAATATATATTACATAATTTAATAATTATATAATAATATAATAATTACATAATATATATAATAATTATATATATATTAATTTAATATATTATATATTATAAATATATCTATATACATTGAGATAATTTTTTCTTAGAATTTACCCTGAAAATCATAGTAATCGGGACAATATTGTATGGAAAGAATTTTACGAGAATTTCTCTGATTAATATTGATCACAATAAAAATAATATCTGTCACAATAAAATATGAAACATGTTTGATTAATTTTACTAAACATAGTAAAATTAATCAAACATTTTATTGTAATAGATATTATTATTTTTATTGTGATAAATATTAATAAGAAAAATTCTAATAAAATTCTTTCCACACCATATTGTCCCACAATTACCATGATTTTCAGGGTAAATTCTAAGAAAAAATTCTCTCTGTGTACATATTCTTATAAATTAGATCATCACATGTTTATCGATTCGCAAGACTCTAAACGCGAGGGATTTCCCTAGCCCTGCCCTCTTCTCGCATCTCGTGCATCCGGACACGCGTGTATGTAATCGTGATATTTCATCGAGTCACGTCGCATTACGTGATTTCGTCGGCCACGGATATCTCCGTTCCTTTGCGGCGTCGCCTCAACGAAATAAAGACTCGAAGTCGAGAAACCCGAATAAAGAGTGATTCGCGTTTCGCGTTAAATCAGATTTTAGTATTTATCTTTCGTTGAACGCGCGAGCGTGCTTCTCGTTAACGTATTCACCACAATATCTAATTTAGCGACTATAATCCTCATTTTATTCTCTCGACTTAAATTTTCCCGCAAAGAAAAAAATACACACGTAATATTATTTAATTAATTTCTCCTCTATTTATTACGTATATTTTATTTATCCTTTGCATATATCGTAGACGGGGCGTCGTCTTTATTCCCCGGCGGGAATAAAGGCAACACTTTTTTTTTCGCTCATCCGCGTGTAAATCACCGGACGAAAAAGCGGCTTCTCTCTCGGCTCGTCGCACGTGTCGTTCGCGCGTGTAATCGTAATTTTCATCACGTGTCACGATGCAGCGCGTCGTCGTTACGTCATCGTCTTCGGACACCTTCGGCCCGGCATGTATAACCGATGCACACATAATCGATATCGCCACACCGAAATGCCTCATAACGCGAGTTATTGATTCGCGGACTCCACCTCCGCATATCGACGTGTACGCGCATAACGCGGCCATAATAAAGTACCTTGTAACTACGGTGTAAATTGTGTTTAAAATCACAAGGGAAAGAGAGAGAGAGAGAGAGAGAGAGAGAGAGAGAATCGATTGTCTCGCTTACAGAAAAAAGAGAGTCCGTTCGATCGATGGATCGATTGATTGAAAGGCAGACGGAAAAACGAACGGCCTTTCCTTCGCGTATACGGTCGACCTTGTCTTCGGGGTCGTTCTTGACGTCGACGCGAAATCTCGATTATCCGAGAGAGCGCACCTCTTGCAAGCGCATATTTCTTTCTCCGCTTGACGCTTAATTATTCCGTTGTGAGATGGGAAAGCGTAAGGTTAACCCTGAAGTGATCGCGCGGATGACATTAGTCACCCACGTGCACGAATCTACAGATTTTTCTAATTTTTTTTGTCGACAATTTTTTAAAAATTTAAATTTAGCGATTAATATATGTACATAATAAATAAATAAATAATTGATTAAATAATACAATAATAAAATAAATAATATAGTACTAAAATATACTAAAAATAAATAACAATATATATATATATAATATAATAAATATAAAAATAAATAACATAATAAATATAATATAATAAAAGTAATGTAATAAAATAAAAATAATAAAAATATAATAAAAATAATGTAATAAATAATATGTTCGTAACATAGGTCTTTATATTTTAATTCGTCTTTCAAAAATGGATGACAGATGTCATCCATGCGACTATTCTAGGGTTAACTTAGTTTTGCGAAATAAAAGACATATCTATCTCTCTCGCGCTTCTATCGTTTCGCGAATTTCGTTCCAAATCACCCCCTCATCCTTTATTTCGAAAACACGACCGAGATTATGCGGCGGAATTAGAGTGAATACTTAATTCATGGCTATTCAATCCCCCACATAATCCTCGCATTGTTTGTTGGTCGGCTAACGATCGCGTGAAATAGAATCTTTCGATAATACAGCAAATCGATGGTGTTTACTTTACGCTTGTATACGCGAATTGTACGAATTGTACACAAGGTGTCGCAAAGTGCGACCGCTATTGTCTTTGATACTTTCATCGTATAACTTTCTAAACGAATCAATATTTATAAAACATTTTTTTGTTGCTACCTATTGTTTTTGATTTAAATTGATATTTTTATAATAACTTTTTGATAAAACAAATCAATATATTTATTTGTTTTCTTATTTTCTATAGAACATACTAGGAAAGTTTGATCATTTAACTTTGCGATATCTTGTATATTTCGCATATACGAATAAAGATGTATGGGAGATAAAGATAATATAAATAGAATAATCAAACTATAGTATAGAAATTTCGACATAATTTTTTGCAGCTATAATTTTTCTTTAATCAATTTTACGATCGATATTATAACAAGCTATAAAATATTTTACAAGTATTATAAACCTCACTAGTTTGCATTAATTGGATAAAGGGTCGGTTTCTGCACTTGTGCGTGTCGCCTTTGTAGGTATATTTATTTCCGGCAAACATTGCGACACGAATTGCATAACATAAAGACGTCAGACCATCGAATAATGCACGTGGTATATATATTCGTGATATATACATATACATATAATATCAATATAAATGAGAAATGTCGACAATAAATCGACAGACATCTCGCGAGAAAAAAAATACTGATATAGAAAAATTTACCGGACGCCCCTAGACAAATTACGTAATTTATATAATCATAATTACGCGATTTCGCGTTTCGCGTTCGCGATATAGGAAACGATATCGCGCGATAATATACGCATGCACGCAAGTACAATTATAATATTAGCGGGTTACTCTCGAGTTACGCGTGCTGCAATAATAAAGCTTAGGCCACGTTGCTTCTAGTTGGAAAGACGAGAACGTGAAAGTTAACCGCGTTGCGGAAATATCGCCGCTCCTTTCATTCGCGGATCATTTGACCGATTCGAAGGCGCTCTTTTCGTGACGAAAATAAACGTCGAGACGGATTCATTCTATAACGTTTTAAAAGGAATAACATACCTATTTTTGACAATTAAGAGCTTATAGGAAGCCGCAGAATTAAAATATGCTTTCGGGGCTCTTCTATCAAGGATATTTTTTTTTATTTTCAGATATACCAGCTAATCTTTCTCTATAGATATTTTCAAGTATTTCTACACAGAGAATTTTCTCTTAGAATTTACTCTGAAAATCATGATAATCGTGGGACAATATGGTATGGAAAGAATTTTATGAGAATTTCTCTGATTAATATTTATCACAATAAAAATAATAATATATCTATTACAATAAAATATAAAATCTATTACAATAAAAATATAAAATATAAAATCTATTACAATATGTTTGATTATGAGTATGAATATATTTGATACGTTTGATTAATTTTATCATACTTTTAGTAAATTCTACTATACTTTTAGTAAAATTAATCAAACATATTTTATATTTTATTGTGATAGATATTATTATTTTTTATTGTGATAAATATTAATCAGAGAAATTCTCATAAAATTCTTTCCATACCATATTGTTCCACGATTACCATGATTTTCAGGATAAATTCTAAGAGAAAATTCTCTCTGTATAGAACATCTAAAACTGAAAATATATTCTTTTTTAATAATAAATAATCATATGTTTTTTTTAAAACAGGATATTCTAAAGTAAGTGGAAAATTTTTAAATAAGAATACAATTTTGTTTTAGTGTTTCAAATGTTCAATGTCAAGAATTATGGTCCCCCCATCGACTCCTTAATTGTACTTAAAACATCCGAAAAAAATTTGTATTTTTAAAATAAGAAGACTATATAGGTATAAAATTCCTCTGAAGAGATATTCTTAAATATTTCTAGAATTTTAAAAATAAGTGAATAACAAAATGAGAATACAATTTTTTCTCGCGCAGTAGTCTAATAATCTAATAGCCGGGTAGCCTTATACAACGAGCGGCGCATTGCGTATTCCTTACGAGGACTGGCAGAAACAGCCTTGCGGCTCTACTTTCTATTGCGTCACGTAGAAGGATGAGGCCTTCGCATGCCGGCACATTTTGACGCATTTCGTTTCTGCTGCGCATTATTTCTCTATATAGACGAGGCGAGGCGAGGCGAGGAGGTGAGGAGATAAGAGGCCAGTGCAGACGTTTTTGAGGAAAGGAGGAGAATCCCCCTCAGCGCAATCGCCGAGATTAACTCTCTTTCAGAGAGGCGCCCGGTGTCGACATGTGTATACGAATAGTAGCAGTAGCGGACAGACTAATTTCTCGGAGTAACGCACGAAATGAAACTGCACTTTAAGCAACCGACGACTTCGTCGTCTTGGAGTTGCGTCGACGGTATACGTTAAATAAATTGTACAGTTCTTACGCGTAACTTACGCGCTGAGTTTAGCACAAGCTTTTGCCGTAAATATTCTTAAAGTTAAATCGTACTAAAAGTTTAATTTTAAATAATGCTCTTGTGAGAGAAAAAAATTATCACTAATTTAAATTTTTGACAGTTTTTTCTTATTTCTATTATCTTCTCTATATCATGTTCTTCTCTTTAAATTCATCAACGTTCTAATAAATTTCTCCGACGCTTTTATTCGCCTTGAAAAGAGACATGAGAGAGAATTTAGTTAACAGATGAATTAGATAATATATAATTAAATAATAGATAATATTTGTCGTAAATTAATTTCTTTCTAACCGAGAAAGAGAAATGAGAGAATAAATTTTACGACACTCTGATGCGACGACCTTTGTTTCGCGATGTTGTAAATCCAGCCGAGGAAACACCTTAGCGATATACACCGCATTTAACTATTTTACGATGTCGCGGTCGACTGCTCCTCGATCGATTATTTTATACCGATAATTAAATCTGTTAATCTGATAAACCGTTAGCGGGAGGGGCGTATACTCGAGTTCTCTCAGAAGTTCACGAGGTTCGAGAAATCTCATCTCTATGCGCGAATATATTCGAAGCGCAAGAATCTAGAGAGGTAGATCGCGGTCTCTCGCACCTGAACCTGTTCCGCGGCCGTCGATGCCCTTCCCTCGCCTCATTTCCCTTGCCCTTCCTCACCCCGCCCTCCCGTTCTCGTCGTTCGCTTTTGCATTTTTTTCATCAAAAACGTTTCCGCTAGTTGGAAAGAGAAGGAGCGCGAGAGCGCATGCGCGAGCGGCCGGCGCATTTTACATCCCCGCGGCAACGATGAAAATCCATCGCGCAGACTTACATAAATATTTCCATTATGGTTCTTTTCACTCTTTTATCTCTTGCCTACGTCTGTCTCTCTCTATCTCTCCCCCTTTCCGTTTCTTCCTCCCGCTCTCGCCTGCCTTTCTCCTCCTCCTCTCTTTGTCCGCGCTGCGGTAGATACTCTTCGACTATCGGTTACGTCGCTTTTAATTAACGTTGTCGCGCGTCGTTCGGAGCGATTTATTCCAAGTTGAAATTAACGATTGGACAATCGTGCTCTCGTGCCGCGAGGGAGAGAGAGAGAGAGAAAGAAAGAGGAAAGCAGGAAGGTTATATGAGATTCGATGATTGTGAAACCGCATTATTGATGAGATAGTTTATTTGTAGCGATGGAATAAATATACATATGCAGTTCTCACGGCTGTTGTGATGTACACGCGTGTGTCCAAACAAAATCGCGCATCCCTTCGCTAGTTCGATATGCCTATTAAATACAGAATTCCCCGCATGCGCGTCATCAGATTATACGACGGAAATTTGATGATTGGTAATAATAGCGACGATAATAATAGTGCACAAAGAACGCGAACGTATATATTAGCGCGATGATATTCGCGAGCAAAGTTATCCGAATATTCCTTCTTTTTTGCGAACATTAATGAAACAACGCGGAAAAAAATATTAATTACCATAATTAAATTTTTAGATATCCCTATATTACACTTGAAATTTAATTACCGTGCTTAAATTTTAATTATATAGTGACTAATATTTTTAAGCTATAGTTTAGTAGAGAATTCTCCGTTAAATTATTAGGTAAAAATTATTAGTTACCATAGAGAGCTAAAATTTGGACGTGATAATTAAATTTCAGGTGTAATACAGGGACATTGAAAATTCAGCTTAGGTAACTAATATTTTTTTTTTTCGTGAATAAAGTATATGTACGTCGCAAAGCGTCGATGCATGTTTTTTACACGACAGACCTATATCGCTCGTAAAATACAATATATTCACGGTATATTAACATCTGTGATTCTTACTTATCTTATAATGGACCCGCGAATGGCTCAACTCAAGCGGAAATCCGCGAAGGATTGATACACATTGCGTCACTTTAGTACAGTTAAATCGGCACACTAACCGAGCAATGGAAGCGGTCACGCGACTATAATTTCATTTGAATTGTACGTATTATGAAACATTCCTATTCTCGTTAAAGAAGGCCGCCATTCTATATACCGGATCCTGAAATATTATCATACGCAAGGAATGAAAAAAAAAATATTCCTTTTACGCAAACTAAATGTTTTTATTGAGGGATGTCTCACTCATCAAAAATTTATACATGTATTGCGAATTACCGAGAATTCTAAGTAATTTCATGTAATGCGCCGTATAATTTTAAGTAATGCGATGGAATGCGTGTAATTATGTTAATTCTTTTTTTAAAATAAAATACTATATTTAAATATTAGTACTGTTTAATTTAGTAGGAAAAATGTAATTAGAATGATTATAAAAAAAAATGTTAAGAAAAATAAATTTATGAGTATTATTATATCATAGTACCAAAATGTATGCAAAAAATTTTTAATTAATATATTTTTTAAAATTAATATTGCAAATATTTAGTTGGAACACCTAAATTTAAATATTATATTATAATAAAGATATAACAAAAAGTTACGTGTTCCCAATTATAAGTTTAAAAAAATGTCTTGTTTTAAACTTCGTGATTAAAAAATTCGGAAATTTTTAAAAATCAACTTAAAAACTGTTTTTAATAAAAATTTCTTTTATATAAACTTGAACATACAAAATAAACTGAGAGAATTTTCTCTTAGAATTTACACTGAAAATCATGGTAATTGTGGAATAATATGGTATGGAAAGAATTTTATGAGAATTTCTCTGATTAATATTTATCACAATAAAATATATATTATTATTTTTATTGTGACAAATATTAATCAGAGAAATTCTCATAAAATTCTTTCCATACCATATTGTCCTACGATTACCATATGATTTTCAGGATAAATTCTAAGAGAAAATTCTCTCCGTGTACAAATGAAATTAGATTAGATCTAAACAAATTAAATATCAAATATTAATGATTTCGTAAATTATAATACTTAGTAAAATATATGTATTTAAGTAACGTCATAACAACATCATTTTTATTTTTTAAGACGTTTTAATCTTGTCTGGGTTATTATTGTTTTATGCTTGTAAATCAATGAGAACTAATGCGAAGTAATGTGTAATTCCAGAAAAAATGTACATGTATTGCGACAGTGAGACACCCCTCGGTTTTTATCGATGATTTCATTCGACAGCTCATTGTGTCGAGTTTGCGACAGAGAGATGACATGATATTGCTCGCGGTGTCGTCGAGAGATTTCTATAAAAATCGACGTGAATGAACCGAGGAAAGACGAATCCTTGGGACGGAGAGCGAATCGAAATGCGTTATAGAGGCTCGTCCTTGATTCCATCTCAATTAGGCCAATGCCTCGTATCAACGCGCCTGCGATCGAAGCAAGAGAGTCCGCTCTTCCTCTCCGACGAATATTCAATTTGTTTTGTACGCTTGACCCTTTTAATTTGACCGACCAGGCGCGATCTATATAAGTGATCTCATCGCTTAAAATGAAATCGCGAGACCCTCTTATCCGTTTTCGACCGATTCGATAACGACGGCTTACTATAGGGATTTTTATGGCGTTTCGATCTCAATATTAAATATTATCTACTTATACGTATTAAATATCACTTTCGTTTAAATAGCTTATTTTCCCAAATTGATTTATTTTTTCAGAAATTAGTTTAAGGAGATTTGAAAACAAGCTTTTTATTTAGTCGTAAGCATTTCTCGTATGGAAGATAATATTTGCATATTTTTTTTTATAAAACGTAGCGACCACTTGATATTGATATTTATTCATTGACAAAAAAATGTTTCCATAATTCTTTTGCAGAATATCAATGCTTCTACACAGAGTATAAAATAGTATTGACGCTTATGATATTCGACAAGGATTATTAACAATTATATTATATAGAAATATTAATTTATACATATACATATATATATATATATATATATATTGAAACAAATCTAATTTGATAGAGATAAATTAAGTAAAAGATGTTAGAAATGATTGCTGTGTAAAAATAAATATGAAGTTTATATTGATGAGAATTAGAAGCTTCTTATTTTTTCAATGATAAATTATTTGAAAATTATAAATAATAATCAATTTCAAAGAATTTACGAAAAGGATCAGAACTATATAATTTTAATTAATTAATCTTATGTGTAATTTTCGTAAAATTTCTATCGATTCGCTCTCGTATAGTCGGATACATTTTTCGCTCGTTTGTGCAATATTATTATCCGCTGCTTCGCGCTTCGTCGTTAAAATCACGAGGAAAATATCATTTTCCGCAGGAAAACACAGTCTGTGCGCGCGCGCTTTTTCCGTGGTTTTCCGTGGCTCTCCTTTTTTCATTTTAAACTATTCTTTTGATACGAACTTCGGCAATCCGGCTGTTGAAAGTTCTAGAACCATTTATCAGGGTTGCCCCCCTTCTTGCCCTTTTTTTTACCCCTCTTTCTTTTTTTTCTACGGTTGCTCGCGCGGACGACATCGTCCGCGTAGCTTCTTCCTCTTCTTCCTTTTTCTTTCTCATTTTTTTTTATGTAACGTTCGATCAAAAGCGAAGTAACGTGAAAGTAGCTCGGGAAATAAATATTCCGTCCGCATGGGGGGATTATGCGAGACACCGCGAGTCACGTATAAAGTCGACGGCCTCGATGAAATCTCGGAAGAAATGGCAAGACTGTTCTCATATCGCGAGATATCCTTATGGTTATGAGAAAATTTATAAGAGACGTTTCATCGTCGAGCGTGCATTTTCTTGCATACGCAAAAAAACTGTACGCAAAAGTGTATAAATATTTGCAGAGAGAAATAAATAAATACACACAAAGATATATTTATATACTTTTTTTTATCTATTATATATATTGTCTCATTTCCAAAAAACAATTTTGACTTTCAATAATTTCATTTAAAATAAATATGATTTAAAAAAATATATATATAATTATTTTAAATAAAATTCTTGAAAGAAAGACCGTCAAAATTATTTTCTGGAAACGAAAGAAAGATATAATCTTATCTTATCAGAGTATAAAATTAACGCAGTGATTACCGACTTCGGTCGTCATAAGAGAGTGATAAATGAACGAACGTTCACAAGTTTCGGCAGAAACTTCGATATAAATTAATTATAAGCAATCAGACGTTATATAAATTTGCAGAAACAGAGATCAAAGTCCGATGTTTCGAACAGTCAATTTGTTAATGCGATGTGTGCAAATATATCTTTCTCGCTCATGCAAAAATATTAAGAAACCAGTCAGATATATTCTCGACATGTAAATCGTTTGCAGATTTATAGAAATTATTTGTATCCTCTCATTGCCAAATATACGAAGTCGATTATTCGCACACTGAGAGAATTTTCTCTTAAAATTTACCCTGAAAATCGTGGTAATCGTGAAACAATATGGTATGGAAAGAATTTTATAAGAATTTCCCTGATTAATATTTATCACAATAAAATATAAAACATGTTTGATTAATTTTACTAAACTGCATAGTAAAATTAATCAAACATTTTATATTTTATTGTAATAAATATTATTATTTTTATTGTGATAAATATATTAATCAGAGAAATTTTTATAAAATTCTTTTCATACTTTTCATATTGTCCCACAATTATATCGATTATCATGATTTTCAGGGTAAATTCTAAGAGAAAATTCTCTCTGTGCACATATATGTATAATATACGTAAGTTTAAGATATAAAAAAGATAGACAGAGCAGATGTGGATTTTTCTTAAAGAGAGACAAGAGCGCGTCTCTCGTCGATTCTCGTTACGTCGTAAACGTGTTATTCAAATTCGCAAAGGGACGAGAAGTGTCGTCGGTTTCTCGCGGCTCGTCATGCGCGTTTGAAAAATGAATGCCTTTTAATCGTCGCGCGAAACCTCCTACACGAGCTCTTTCTCTCTCTCCCGCTCTCTCTTGCTCTCCGGTAGTCGCATCAGCGCAATCGTTGCATACACACGCATGTATATATATATATATGTATGTATGTACACGCGTCTCTATCTCTCTCTCTTGCTCTCTCTGTACCCGTTATGGCCGCGAGAGTGTATATGTGTGCTGTATGCGCGCGCGGTTCATATACCGGTGCAGGTAAGTTCACCTTTGAAGCGAGCAGGTATATGCAATATGCATTTGCGAGCCTGGCGCCGTGAAAGTGCAGGTGCGTACGTGCCACGCGAGAAACCCGGTTCTCTCCGAGAGAAAGATAGAGATATATAGGTACGTGACTTTCGCACACAAAAGGCACGCGCGCGTCTTTTGACAAAAGTCGCGAATGCGCAAATTTGCGTCTCGCAAGACGGGTATAAGATCTCTCGATTCTTTATAATATAATATAATAACGTTGCAGAATTAAACGAGAAAGAGTAAAATCTGCTCTAGCAGTTGACGTTATAATAAGTATTATATGTATACAGAATTTCTCAAAGGGAATGTAAATGTGTTTGTGCAAATGTAATTAATTTATACGTGCATGCATTCGGATATTTATTATTAGACTATTTACAGAGCATAAGTATTTTATTCGTATTTCTTTATAGATTATTAATCTTTTATGACGTTCTCGAGTGTCATAGATCGATATAATGAAAGATTGATAATTAATTTTAATTTTTCTTCGAATTAATTTTATTATCGATCGAATTTGCACGACGGGATGTATAATGCAGCGCGGACGCGGTTTTAACGTTTGGCGAATTTTATTATTAAATTAAATAGAGCGCGATTTCTTGCCCCCTCCCCCCTTTCACCCCCTTTTTCTTCCCTCTTCGTATAATTTGACACGATGCAATGGTAATGCCAGTCTGGCCCAAAATCGATACGCGCATCAGCCGTACATCTATACATATATGCAGCACGGTGCATTCTCAAAATTGTGTGCGTGTTATGTGTGTGTGTATGTATATGTGCGGGCTACTACACGTTTATATATCTACAAACGGAATAAACTTTATTACAGTTACCGACTTGTTTCTAAGCAACCGAGCTTTTCTCGATGCTTGAGATGGTTCTCGCGATTTATTTTTTCTTTTCCACGCTCAAAATGAAAGCCTCCTCTTATCTCACCTTTCATACGCGATAACTCGAAATCGATAACTCGGTATTTATTTCATATAATTTTGAAGAAACAAAAAATAAATAATTCTCTTCACAAGAGAAAGAGAGAGAGAGAGAGAAATTGGCGAACCATTGTGCAAATCAGCTGTTAAACTGTTTCTATCAATTCCGTCGCGTTTGTTGTCGATAAGGTGCACGTGTGTATGTATATGTTTTAATGCCATTATACAGATTATAGAAGGTAAATTTCGCCCATCGAATAAAGCCGCGAGTGACAAACGCGGGTGTCTTTTTTTTTTTTGTAAAATCCTTTTGCGTTTTCATTGTCGAAATGCTACGAGAGGCAATTTTGCTTTTGTCAAGCGCGAAACATACGAAAGGATTATTGTTTTTAAAATTGTTCGTGACGCAAATGATGTCCGCGTTATTTTGGTGGAACAACAATAATTCGCTATTTCTCGTAATTATGATCGCACAATCACGCGTATGTGTGCGTATTAACAAACGCAACTTATAATTATTTACATTTTCATTGGTTTTGCGCGTGTGACCTATTATTTCAAACGTAATTTTATAAACCGCGGATTATTCTGGCCGGGTAAACAACGATTTTATTATGCCCCGACGAGGAATGGTATCGCATTATTTACTGGAAAATGATTAACAAGCACGTACATACATACGAGATTAAATTAGAGGATAGAAACAAATATAATATGAATTTTGAAGTTAGAAACAACGCGGCGCCTTTTTTTTCGTTTAGTAAAACGTATATTCTTTTTTTTTTGAAAATTTTCCTCGATATTACTTGATACGCTCGTATGACAGATATCATTATGAATCCATCTCTCATACGTATTTTTTCACGAATACGTTTATATAGCGCAGTAGACGATTTATACAGGATGTAACAAAAATGTAGGTCGCTATTTCAGGAGCGTATTTCAAAAATGTATCGTTTTCACGTTACAGTCATGTACAAAGCATATTATTTTATTTCCAACAATAAAAAACAGTAGAAAATAATTTTCATATCTCAGAATAATTTATATTCAACCAAAAACAATTTCCAAAAATTGTGCATAAACAGCATCTGTCAAGCATCTTGACAGGGGAAAAGGGAATTAAAATGTTTTGGACATATATTTATACATAGAGAGAATTTTCTCTTAGAATTTACCCTGAAAATTATGGTAATCGTGGGACAATATAGAAAGAATTTTATGAGAATTTCTCTGATTAATATTTATCACAATAAAAATAATAATATCTATCACAATAAAATATGAAATATGTTTGATTAATTTTAGCATGCAGTTTAGTAAAATTAATCAAACATGTTTTATATTTTATTGTGATAGATATTATTATTTTTATTGTGATAAATATTAATTAGAGAAATTTTCATAAAATTCTTTCTATATATCATATTGTCCCACGATTACCTTGATTTTCAGGGTAAATTCTAAGAGAAAATTCTCTCCGTGTATAAATTATTTTGCTCATTCGATAGGTTCAAATACGTTCCTGAAGTAGCGGCTCACATTTTTGTTACACCCTGTACATCCGTATATTTCCGTCATCGCGCGCGCATGTGTGTTTACTTTACCCATCACACAGAAGGCTTTCTTTTCTCACACTCGCCTAGCAATTCTAGCGACGGAAGAAAACAAAATGACCGACCGTGCGAGAGATAATGGTGTGCCCTGAGTGAAAACACAAAAGGTGTTTTTGCGTTTCACCGATAGTTAAAATTCCTCCGTTTAAAATTGAAACGTGCATTTAAAAGTATCAGAGGGTCTAAAACCTCAACAAGTAACACCGTGTGGCTCGTACCACTTGTTGTGTTCGATTGTGCCGTACGTACGGTTTAGGTAATCAAGAGGAAAGGCAGCGCCAAGGCATAGTCGAGGCTCGAGTGCTTGCTTATTTCGACAAAAGTAGGTAGGCGGACGGTGTGTATATTTACCGGGGGAAACAGTTATCGTCTCCTTTAAAGAAGGTAACCAGGTAACTCGCGCTACTTGACCGCGCTCTGTCAACGAACGGATATCCGAAGCAACTCTAAAATTGTCAAAAATGTGTTGGAATTTTTTCTCCGTCCGAAATGCAAAGGATCTCTGTATTCGGAAAAATCCCCTAAATAAAATATACAGGAAATAATAATGTTCGATACCCCATCAGCTGATATGAAAAAAATTGTCGCAGTGCAATGTGTCAAAAAACACGTCGTTAATATCCGGATATTTATATACACTGACAATGAGAGAATTTTCTCTTAGAATTTATCCTGAAAATCATGGTAATCGAGGAACAATATGGTATAAGTTTTCTGATTAATATATTTATCACAATAATAATAATATCTATCACAATACAATATTTTATATTGTGATAGATATTAGTTTTATTGTAATAAATATATTAATTAGAAAAATTCTCATAAAATTCTTTCCATACCATATTGTCCGACGATTACCATGATTTTCAGGGTAAATTCTAAGAGAAAATTCTCTCTGTGTATTAATAAAAGAATTAAAAATTATGCATGGACAGAAGGGAATGAGCGAGCATCCGGGTTACTAAAAACAACTTTAAGTGGCAAAACTTTTTCCCCTCGAAACAAAATACAAAGAGCCTATATATTGAACATTTTCTAAATAAAATGTAACGAGAAAGAATGTTGAATCCCCATCAGCTGTTATAAAAAAATTGTGTCGCGGTGCAATGTGTAAAAAAAAAACCCACGTGGTTGGTACTCGAGTACCCATACATTGATGAAAGGGTGGAGAATTGTGCACCGACAGAAGGGATTAAATGGCGGAAAGGATACGGCCCTGGAGACCGGACGGGCGGCTTCGTCGGCCAGGTGGTCCAAGCCTGGAACACCACGATATCGTTCTTCTCGCGGACATTTATGCCCGGCCGGACGGACGGATGGACAGGTGTTGCGAATCGTGGTGTCGGTGGCGCAATGTGTCGCTCGCAACGAGAATAACGGACGTGTGCCACGTGCACGCAAGGAGAGAGAAAGAGAGAGAGAGAGGGAGAAAAGAAATATTCGCGTGCACAGCCGCTGGAACAAAAGAATCGCGCGACTTTCTCGACGATTATTATTATACTCTGTGACGCGATCGTCGCAATTTCGAAAGTGCATATAGCCTCCTCTCCTCTCTTCTCCTCTCCTTTCGACGCAACGCAGTCGCGTGCGTAACGCAGCAAATATACATATACATCCGTTGAAAACTTCACTCGGCGATGTAGGTCGTAACTCGAATGACAGGCGAACCGCTGGATTTCAGATGGAGTTTTGCTAGGAATCTCTCTCCCTCTTTCTTCGATTCCACGAATTTATTTCTTATATTGTTAGCTTTTTGGACGTAATTGTTGGGAGGCACGGATTTAATGTCGCGGATATACCGGTTCTATCTCCCTATCGGTATCTTCGCATTCGTCGAGCTAAAAATAAACGAGTCGCTTCGCCACAAGCCTAGCTATTTATTTTTAGATCTCCACGCGAGTACGTGTTCACGAAGTAAGAAACTCCGGTTCGATGCTCCAGCGAAGATTTCTATTCTCGCGACTGTGTATCGCAAAACTATCGAACTTTCGAGCTCCGAATAGATACTTTATAAATTTCCGGAAAAGTAATTTCGAATAAAAATTTTCGCCGAATATATATCGAGCCTCAAGATGGGGAAGAAGCGTACGAGGCAGATTGCGAGAAGCGAACTACCCGGCAGTCTTTTTTTTAAATTTTTTGCAGATTAAAAATAAAGGACGATGAGAAAATGCTTATTTAAAGCCCTATATCGATCGCGACACGCGACATAATATTACGTCTCACTCGGAATAAAATGACCCCATTTTGAGATCGCCGTTAAATCGATAAGCGCTAAAATACGCACGTAAAATCGGAGACTATTACCGAATAAGCATTTACGGTTTGAATTGACGTTTGCTCGTAATAGAGCGAATGGTTAACCTTCGATTTTCCTCCATCTGTTGCGCGATTGTTCCCCTTTCCGATAGAGTATTGACAGTATTGTATTAGAAATTAAATCAAACGCGCGAGATACGTGTAAAAGTTACTCGATCAAATATAAGGATGATTTAAACTAGCTAAACATAATGATAATATAATTTCTGTATTCAGAAACAAGAGAGTAAGAAGAGATCATGAGGTACATAAATATTATTCTTGTGTTTAAAATATTCGAAACGCTTGATTTTATATTCCCAGGAAATTTTAATTATATAATATAGATAATATACATGTAAAAGTAATTTGATCAAATATAAGGACGATTTAAATCATCATAAACTAATGACAATATAATTTTTGTATCAGAAACAAGAGAATAAGAAGAAATTAAGTAAATATTCTTGTCTAAAATATTCGAAGAATTTTATATTCTCGTGAAATTTTCATTATATATAATATAATTAAATATATTAGAAGTTAAATCAAATATGCAAGATACGTGTAAAAGTAATTTGATCAAATATAAAGACGATTTAAATTAACATAAACATAATGACAATCACAATCCCTCTCTTCAGAAGAGAGAGAGAGTAAGAAGAGATCACGAAATAAATATTCTCGTCTAAAATATTCGAAACATTTGATTCTACATTACCGGAAAATTTTAATTATATGACACAGACAAATATATTAGAAGTTAATGTACAAGATACGTGTAAAAGTAATTTAATTAAATATAAAGACGATTTAAATTATCATAAACATAATGACAATCATAATTCCTGTGTTCAGAAACGAGAGAGTAAGAAGAGATCATGAAATAAATATTCTTGTCTAAAATATTCGAAACACTTGATTTTATATTCTCAGGAAATTTTAATTATAATATGCACGGACGAACGAAAGAGGAGATTAAAGGCGGCGTTGGTATGTGAGGGGTGTTTGCCGCAAAGAGAGAGAGAGAGAGAGAGAGAGAGAGAGAGAGAGAGATGGAGGATTAAAAGCGCGGTAGATTATACAGAATTAACGAATTCGCGAACTCACGAATGCCATTGTTTCCCACTTCCAGAGAGAGGGTTGTTTCGCGTACTTGGTAAAACCTTATAGCCCTAATCTCCATTTCACGAGGGCGTCGTCTCTCGACAATAAACATCGTCCGATGGAACATGGCGGGGGGAGGAGAGATGAAAAATCACACGACACACGTCACGCTAATTAAGATCTAAATGGTATTCGTTTGACCACCGCGACGGTATTCACGAAAGGCGAGGGGGGAGGAGAGGGCGGCTGTAAACGCACGTTCCAGATGCGAGAAGAAAAGACGAAACTCTGGAGTGCAGGCACGAGGCAGGCGAGATATCGTACAGCTGCCACCGTATCGCGTGTGTAACTCGGTCGACCGGAGAGCGAGTTTAAATCTAGCTCAACGAAGGGTCCCCGAGGACTTTAAGTACGGTTTCGGTTTGACTTGCAAGTTATATCAATATATAGCGTCTGAGGCCGAAGAATATTATATCGTTTGGTAATGGAAGGTAGAGATAAGGATATGTGTTATTGATTATTCCCGGAGATATTTACGGAAATATCGATAAGACAAGCAAGCAAATAGATTTGTTTCCGGCGAGAAACAATTTTAACCTTGTAAAAAATTTTTTTTTTTAATTTTAAAAAGAAAAATCGTTAGAGAATAACAAAAATTTTCTCGAGGAAGAAAAAGGGATGAGGTGTCATTGGAAATCGTTTCGCGGAGGTCTATTAATTCGTCGTGCATCCTGCTTTCGACATCGTTAATGCGCAACTATCTCCCCACCGCGATAAATCAGTTTTTCGTCCCGCGCATTCGATGACACCGTCCCGATGGGAAATAACGAACGCGAAATTTCGACCTACTCTCCTCAACGTCATCGACCCGTGTCCATCGCGCACGTCCATCGCGCGTCAATTAATAAACATCGCGAGTTTCAGCTCGTCGAGAAAATTGATGCTTCCTTATCGAATGCATACATACATATTGCGACGCGATTATTAGTCAATATTAGTCGACAAATTCGAAAAATCCGCGACGCATCTCTTATGTAAAGGCACGAATGCAATCGTATTATCGTGATGTTTTATAACGATATATTGACTATATCGGAAATGTAGAATAATAAACGCCGATATAATAACGCTCTTCAATTCATTGTCTCGTACGCAATATTAATTTCGATAATATAATTTGACTTGTGCGTGTATGTGTGTATATTACGTCTTAAAATCTTATTAATTATTTAAATATATTAAATAAAATTTCATCTCATCTTAATATGTATCTTATTAATATTGTTTAAATATATTATAAATAAAATTTCATCTCGTTATACGCGCAACATTAATTTCGACAATATAATTCGACTTGTATGTGTATTACGCCTTAATATGTATTTTATTAATTATTCAAATATATTATAAACAAAATTTCATCTCGTCACACATACACAATATTATATTTCGATAATATTAAATATTTATATGATTCGACTTATGTGTATATGTGTGTGTATTACGTCTTAATATGTGTCTAATTAATTATTTAAATATAAATAAACTTTCTCTCTCGCGTATCTGCGGCTTTATACGGGGATCGATGCGGCGCGGGTTTCTTCGAACTTGTCGCTCAAAGGTAAGGGGCCTCCGAATGCCTTTCCAAGGGCTCCCCCCTCCCTGTTCCCCCGGATTTGAATTTCGAACGGCGTGGCATCGCCCTGGCGGTCTTCCTTCCTGCGCGCCTTCTTCTGAAAGAAGGCGCACGAAAGGGAGAAGGAAAATTGCGAAGGTCGTGCGCTCACCCTCGAGCAGGTGCCAGTCGTCGTCGAGCGAGGCCAGTGTCTGATTGGCCTGTTGTTCCAAGTCGAGCATCCCGCTGGCCTCCTTCCTCTCCTCCCTGTCCGCACTTGCTTTCCTCTATCTTATTATTATTTTTCTTTTCTTTTAATCTCCGTTCACTTATCCGGTCGAGTTGTCGAATCGTCGCGCGCGACGCCTAAAGATCGGCGGGGGAAAAAATGTCTCGAGGAGAGGATCGAAAAACGCGCGGTCAGAGATGACTTTCCCTTATACGAGAGAAGGATGAAATCGCGCGCGAGAGTGGATCTCTTTTGGCGCGAGAGAGTCGATCGTCTTTTTCCCTCCCGCTTTCTGTCTCTCTCTCACTCGCCTGTTTATATACCCGGAATTTTCTTATCGCTTCTCTCAGCTGGTTTCCCACCCTGCGCTATAAACCGGTTTTTTTTTCTCTTTCTCCCGAGTAGACCTGTCCTCGGAAAGGTCAATTAGCGTCTTCGAGGTCTTTCGGAAACTCGCTCGCTTCCGTTTACACGCTTACGACGCTATTCGATACTATCCAAAGCAGCCCGTGAAAGATGCCTATAAGTGGCGTTTACATATGTTGAAAGAACAGAGAGCCAGAAAGAAAGACAGAGAGAATGAGAGAATAGAAACTGGAAGAAGGGTAAGGGAGGGAAGAGGAGAAAGAGAGACGCAGCGTCCGCGAGACTTGAATGACGGAGAATGGTTCGTGGGAGAGACAGAAAGAAAGACAGAGAGAAAAGAGAGGGAGAGTGAGGGAGGGAGAAAGGCGGACAACGCGACGACAAGCGTCGCTTACGTGCATTCGCGGCGGTACTGGAACCGCGACTGATTTCCCCTATCACTCTGTACTCAGCTGCCACCCACGAGCCTCCTACCCCGTATCACCTGCTTCCTCTCACCCCCTTTATCACTCTCTCTCTCTCTCTCTCTCTCTCTTTTGCTCGCGCCGCCGCCGCCCTCGTGCATTCACCCCTTTCCTCCCCCCCCCCCCCCTCCACGATCACCCATCTTGCTCGGAGCAACGATAGAACGTCTGACCAGAGATGCCAGATTGCAGACGAAACAGCCAGTTTGCAACCGGTGGAGAGGGTAGGCTGGCAATGCACCTGTGCATTGCCAGCCTACCCTCTCCACCGGTTGCAAACTGGCTGTTTCGTCTGCAATCTTGGCATCTCTGCGTCTGACCCGCTCTAGCCCCCGTCACCCTTTCCCCCCGATTCCGCCCTTTACGCTCTACCCTTTCTCGACTCTCGCCTCTCTTCATCGTCTGTATAACCACTTTGGTGGCCGAAGTGTGTCTCACTCGTGGCAGCGTATACTACCGCACCTACTACTACCGTTTCCCCCCTGTTCTTTACCGTAACCACCCCTTCGTCGAGCCCGGTCGTTCCCTCCTTCTCCCCTTCCTCGTCCTATACTAGTTTCTCGAACCTCGAGCATGGTCCACGGTCGTTAATGTAGAGAGAACTCCGCGAATTCTCTCTCCCACTAGGTAGTATTTCACACCGTCCTTCTTTCTTCTGCCTTCGAACGTAAGAATGCGCAACCCCATCCGCGCGTCTTTTCTCGTTTTATCTCCTCCGCGCTTTTTCGCTCTTTCATTGCGCCGGATTCCCCCCTTCCCCATCCCTTTTCGTCCTGGCTGCACGAGCTGAACGTAAAACCGACAAGCAGTAAACGCGAGGGCTTATTACACGGCCACCTTGCGCCCCGAGGATCACGTTTGTCGAGTCTACAAGGGGCCCATACACTGTGTGTGAAAGAAAAAAACGTTTCTTTCTCTACGCGGATATGGACGAGTTTAGATAAATGAGACGATAAGCGAATCTAAACCGGATCTCATAACTAGCTGAATATAGATATAGCATAAAGTGCATGTATATTTAAAAAATTCAAAGTAAGTGTATCTATTACTATTACTTTGAATTTTGTAAATATATATTTTTATTATTATATATTATTAAATATACAGTTATTAAATATATTTATTACAAATTCATAAAGTATAATATTGTATATGTAAGTACTTTTTGTATTTTTTCTCAATAAAGTTAAGTAAAGCTAACAATAAGTAAAGATTCGGTGCTGAAGAGGAGCTAATGCAATTGAATATTTTATGATGCGTCACTTTGCGAACATTATATATAAGACATATATGAACATATGACATATATGTATATGTGTATATATGTGTGTGTTATGAGTGTCAATCTCTTTAACAGAATTATATTACGAATTATAAAATACAAATAATTTTAATTTTAAAAGTTTCGACCCAAGAGTTATCATGTATATGTGTTACGTTATCAATTACACAATTAAGGACATCTAAATTTAAACGTGTCTTTTTATGAAAAAGATTATTCGTGCTGATACATGTTTGTTAACAGATTCGATTGCGTATCATATTTTTTTCGCGCGTGATATTGCAAGCTTGCAACGCAAATTTATTACGATTGTAACTTTCCACAATGTTTTCAGCTCTATTAGCGAAGAAATTTTGCATTCTCGACGTCCGCGATCGCAACCTACATAAACGTAGAAAGTAACAAAACGCGAGCGTAAGAAAGTAGCGTCTTTCTAAATAATTAAACGTTACCGATGAACGCCGGGTATTATATTTGCGGTTTGACAAAATCATAAATCTGGAATTGTCAGCAAACAAAAAAAGAAAAATGCTACACACTACATTGATTGGTGTCATATTTTTGTTATACTCCATCCGCCGCGCGCGTTTGTTTTCATACAGCGTTTTACGGGCCGCATGTATTGATATGTATATATTCTCGTATCCATGTGTTTTATTTAAAAGTTGCGTAGAGCGGTTTAAGCCCCAAAACGCGTAACTTCATTTATCGGTAGTCCACGGGATTCCACCCATGTTACGAAGTGAACAAGGGTCGGGGGCTGTCCCTAAAAGTGCGGCGAGGGTGGCGCAGAGTGAGAAAGGCAGCGAACAAACTACAGCTGCGAGAAAGGATCCCCATCTGCTCCGTAAACTGCTCTCCCTCTCTCACTCTTTCTCTTCATCTCTCTCTCTCTTTCTTCGCATTAGCGAGCATGTATTTAAGACGGCGAAACCAGGAGGATACGATAAAAGGTCTTATTCACAAATTGTTTCTTGATAAATGTATCGCGATATTTGTCAATTAATAATAAATTTGAAAAAACTAAGGCGGTACACATATATCATAATAATACTATGTTTAAAAGAAAAAAGAAAGACAAGAAGACGAGAGATTTAAAGTATGAATGGAAATAATCCTACGTATGTATATTCAGGAATTAAATTAAAATTTATCGATGGAATTTATTTACACATCCGAGCTTCGCTCAAAAAATTGTCAAGAAAACCGACTGACGTATATATTATATCGCGGTACAAATTAATTTCTTTACTGCGTATTTGTAAAACTACTGCTACGTCGCGACTTGGAAATAGAAGGACATCGTAAGGTCGAACATCACGAGAGAACGTCATTGAACATTCTCCTTGACGGATATCGGCATCGATGGTGCGTCGTTCGCACCGAGGATTATACGAGTTATCGCAAAGTAATCCCCCTCGCTGCATAATCTTTCAAATGATGAGACGCACCGCCAACAATAATACATATACATTCGTTACCGTTCGCGAGATAATCGAAGTGTCTCTCCAAGTATCACAGCTTTCATGATTTATCTTATTTACGCGTCGCGTCGTCTCTTCCGCACGAGAAGAGCACTCATCAAAAATTTGTACATGTATTGCAAATTACCGAGAATTTTAAGTAATTCCATTTAATGCGCCGTATAATTCTTAGTAATGCGATAGAATGCGTGTAATTATGTTAATTCTTTTTTTAAAATAAAATAAAATATTTAAATATTACTGTTTAATTTAGTTAAGAAAAATGTTATTAGAATGATAAAAAGAAATGTTAAGAAAAATAAATTTATGAGATATTATTGTAAATCACATAGTACCAATGTATGCAAAAAATTTTTAATTAATTTTTTTTTTTTAAATTAATATGGCAAATATTTAGTTGGAACACCTAAATTCAAATATTATATTATAATAAAGATATAACAAAAAGTGTTCCCAATTATAAGTTCAAAAAAAATGTCTTGTTTTAAAGTTCGTGATTCGAAAAAATTCAGAAATTTTTAAAAATCAACTTAAGAAACCATTTTTAATAAAAATTTCTTTTATATAAACTTGAACACACAAAATACAAATAAAATTAGATTAGATCTGAACAAATTAAATATCAAATATTAATGATTTCATATAAATTATAATATTTAGTAAAATATATATTAAAAAAAAACGTCATAGCAACATCGTTTTTACTTTTCAAGACGTTTTAATAAATATTTAATAAATTAATTTAATAAATTAATAAAAAATGTCTGGGTTGTTATTGTTTTATTGCTTATAAAGCAATGCGAAGAAATACAAACTAATGCATAATTCTAAAAAAAATGTACATGTATTGCGACAGTGAGACACCCCTCGAGGAGGAAGAAGAGGAGAAAAGAGACGGAAGACGCGGAAAGATGTGTCGCGTGTTCCGGCCCTGTCGGCTCGCGCGCGTCGTCATTTGTCCTCACCCTCCCCTTTCCTAACACGCCGCCTCATCCGCGAACAATTCCTCCCCCTCTGTTTCCCCG
>NW_028141566.1:0-27863 GCF_030444845.1 Prenolepis imparis
AATTTATGTATAGCAAATGAAAAAGTTTGTACGCTGTTGTCTGCTTGGTACCAAAAGATTCTGTAATCAATGTACTATTAAAATGTATAATCGATGAATTTTTGGCTCGTCTTAAAATATTAGAAATCGATACTTTTTTGACGCGGACCCTGTGCGACGCATACTTATTTTATGTTTATCATATTAAAAAATTTGTACGCTGATGTCTGCTTGGTACCAAATAATTCTGTAAACAATTTACTATTAAAATGTATAATCGATGAATTTTTGGCTCGTCTTTAAATATTAGAAATTGATAATTTTTTGACGCGGACTCTGTGCGACGCATACTTATTTTATGTTTATCATATTAAAAAATTTGTACGCTGATGTCTGCTTGGTACCAAAAGATTTTGTAATCAATGTACTATTAAAATGTATAATCGATGAATTTTTGGCTCGTCTTAAAATATTAGAAATCGATACTTTTTTGACGCGGACCCTGTGCGACGCATCCTTATTTTATGTTTATCGTATTAAAAAATTTGTACGCTGATGTCTGCTTGGTACCAAATAATTCTGTAAACAATTTACTATTAAAATGTATAATCGATGAATTTTTGGCTCGTCTTAAAATATTAGAAATCGATACTTTTTTGGCGCGAACCCTGTGCGAAGCATCCTTATTTTATGTTTATCATATTAAAAAATTTGTACGCTGGTGTCTGCATGGTACCAAAAGATTCTGTACTCAATGTACTATTAAAATGTATAATCGATGAATTTTTGGCTCGTCTTTAAATATTAGAAATTGATACTTTTTTGACGCGGACTCTGTGCGACGCATCCTTATTTTATGTTTATCATATTAAAAAATTTGTACGCTGGTGTCTGAATGGTACGAAAAGATTCTGTAATAAATGTACTATTAAAATGTATAATCGATGAATTTTTGGCTCGTCTTAAAATATTGGAAATCGATACTTTTTACCGCTGACCCTATGCGACGCAACCTTATTTTAAGTATATCAAGGTAAAAAATTTGTACGCTGGTGTCTGTTTGGTACCAAATGATTCTGTACTCAATGTACTATTAAAATGTATAATCGATGAATTTTTGGCTCGTCTTAAAATATTAGAAATCGATACTTTTTTACCGCTGACCCTATGCGACGCATCCTTAATTTATGTATAGCAAATGAAAAAGTTTGTACGCTGTTGTCTGCTTGGTACCAAAAGATTCTGTAATCAATGTACTATTAAAATGTATAATCGATGAATTTTTGGCTCGTCTTAAAATATTAGAAATCGATACTTTTTTGACGCGGACCCTGTGCGACGCATCCTTATTTTATGTTTATCGTATTAAAAAATTTGTACGCTGATGTCTGCTTGGTACCAAATAATTCTGTAAACAATGTACTATTAAAATGTATAATCGATGAATTTTTGGCTCGTCTTTAAATATTAGAAATCGATACTTTTTTACCGCTGACCATATGCGACGCATCCTTAATTTATGTATAGCAAATGAAAAAGTTTGTACGCTGTTGTCTGCTTGGTACCAAAAGATTCTGTAATCAATGTACTATTAAAATGTATAATCGATGAATTTTTGGCTCATCTTAAAATATTAGAAATCGATACTTTTTTGACGCGGACCCTGTGCGACGCATCCTTATTTTATGTTTATCGTATAAAAAATTTGTACGCTGATGTCTGCTTGGTACCAAATAATTCTGTAAACAATGTACTATTAAAATGTATAATCGATGAATTTTTGGCTCGTCTTTAAATATTAGAAATCGATACTTTTTTACCGCTGACCCTATGCGACGCATCCTTAATTTATGTATAGCAAATGAAAAAGTTTGTACGCTGTTGTCTGCTTGGTACCAAAAGATTCTGTAATCAATGTACTATTAAAATGTATAATCGATGAATTTTTGGCTCGTCTTAAAATATTAGAAATTGATACTTTTTTGGCGCGGACCCTGTGCGAAGCATCCTTATTTTATGTTTATCATATTAAAAAATTTGTACGCTGGTGTCTGCATGGTACCAAAAGATTCTGTACTCAATGTACTATTAAAATGTATAATCGATGAATTTTTGGCTCGTCTTAAAATATTGGAAATCGATACTTTTTACCGCTGACCCTATGCGACGCAACCTTATTTTAAGTATATCAAGGTAAAAAATTTGTACGCTGGTGTCTGTTTGGTACCAAATGATTCTGTACTCAATGTACTATTAAAATGTATAATCGATGAATTTTTGGCTCGTCTTAAAATATTAGAAATCGATACTTTTTTACCGCTGACCCTATGCGACGCATCCTTAATTTATGTATAGCAAATGAAAAAGTTTGTACGCTGTTGTCTGCTTGGTACCAAAAGATTCTGTAATCAATGTACTATTAAAATGTATAATCGATGAATTTTTGGCTCGTCTTAAAATATTAGAAATCGATACTTTTTTGACGCGGACCCTGTGCGACGCATACTTATTTTATGTTTATCATATTAAAAAATTTGTACGCTGATGTCTGCTTGGTACCAAATAATTCTGTAAACAATTTACTATTAAAATGTATAATCGATGAATTTTTGGCTCGTCTTTAAATATTAGAAATTGATAATTTTTTGACGCGGACTCTGTGCGACGCATACTTATTTTATGTTTATCATATTAAAAAATTTGTACGCTGATGTCTGCTTGGTACCAAAAGATTTTGTAATCAATGTACTATTAAAATGTATAATCGATGAATTTTTGGCTCGTCTTAAAATATTAGAAATCGATACTTTTTTGACGCGGACCCTGTGCGACGCATCCTTATTTTATGTTTATCGTATTAAAAAATTTGTACGCTGATGTCTGCTTGGTACCAAATAATTCTGTAAACAATTTACTATTAAAATGTATAATCGATGAATTTTTGGCTCGTCTTAAAATATTAGAAATCGATACTTTTTTGGCGCGAACCCTGTGCGAAGCATCCTTATTTTATGTTTATCATATTAAAAAATTTGTACGCTGGTGTCTGCATGGTACCAAAAGATTCTGTACTCAATGTACTATTAAAATGTATAATCGATGAATTTTTGGCTCGTCTTTAAATATTAGAAATTGATACTTTTTTGACGCGGACTCTGTGCGACGCATCCTTATTTTATGTTTATCATATTAAAAAATTTGTACGCTGGTGTCTGAATGGTACGAAAAGATTCTGTAATAAATGTACTATTAAAATGTATAATCGATGAATTTTTGGCTCGTCTTAAAATATTGGAAATCGATACTTTTTACCGCTGACCCTATGCGACGCAACCTTATTTTAAGTATATCAAGGTAAAAAATTTGTACGCTGGTGTCTGTTTGGTACCAAATGATTCTGTACTCAATGTACTATTAAAATGTATAATCGATGAATTTTTGGCTCGTCTTTAAATATTAGAAATCGATACTTTTTTACCGCTGACCATATGCGACGCATCCTTAATTTATGTATAGCAAATGAAAAAGTTTGTACGCTGTTGTCTGCTTGGTACCAAAAGATTCTGTAATCAATGTACTATTAAAATGTATAATCGATGAATTTTTGGCTCATCTTAAAATATTAGAAATCGATACTTTTTTGACGCGGACCCTGTGCGACGCATCCTTATTTTATGTTTATCGTATTAAAAAATTTGTACGCTGATGTCTGCTTGGTACCAAATAATTCTGTAAACAATGTACTATTAAAATGTATAATCGATGAATTTTTGGCTCGTCTTTAAATATTAGAAATCGATACTTTTTTACCGCTGACCCTATGCGACGCATCCTTAATTTATGTATAGCAAATGAAAAAGTTTGTACGCTGTTGTCTGCTTGGTACCAAAAGATTCTGTAATCAATGTACTATTAAAATGTATAATCGATGAATTTTTGGCTCGTCTTAAAATATTAGAAATTGATACTTTTTTGGCGCGGACCCTGTGCGAAGCATCCTTATTTTATGTTTATCATATTAAAAAATTTGTACGCTGGTGTCTGCATGGTACCAAAAGATTCTGTACTCAATGTACTATTAAAATGTATAATCGATGAATTTTTGGCTCGTCTTAAAATATTGGAAATCGATACTTTTTACCGCTGACCCTATGCGACGCAACCTTATTTTAAGTATATCAAGGTAAAAAATTTGTACGCTGGTGTCTGTTTGGTACCAAATGATTCTGTACTCAATGTACTATTAAAATGTATAATCGATGAATTTTTGGCTCGTCTTAAAATATTAGAAATCGATACTTTTTTACCGCTGACCCTATGCGACGCATCCTTAATTTATGTATAGCAAATGAAAAAGTTTGTACGCTGTTGTCTGCTTGGTACCAAAAGATTCTGTAATCAATGTACTATTAAAATGTATAATCGATGAATTTTTGGCTCGTCTTAAAATATTAGAAATCGATACTTTTTTGACGCGGACCCTGTGCGACGCATCCTTATTTTATGTTTATCGTATTAAAAAATTTGTACGCTGATGTCTGCTTGGTACCAAATAATTCTGTAAACAATGTACTATTAAAATGTATAATCGATGAATTTTTGGCTCGTCTTAAAATATTAGAAATCGATACTTTTTTGGCGCGGACCCTGTGCGAAGCATCCTTATTTTATGTTTATCATATTAAAAAATTTGTACGCTGGTGTCTGCATGGTACCAAAAGATTCTGTACTCAATGTACTATTAAAATGTATAATCGATGAATTTTTGGCTCGTCTTAAAATATTAGAAATCGATACTTTTTTACCGCTGACCCTATGCGACGCATCCTTAATTTATGTATAGCAAATGAAAAAATTTGTACGCTGGTGTCTGAATGGTACGAAAAGATTCTGTAATAAATGTACTATTAAAATGTATAATCGATGAATTTTTGGCTCGTCTTAAAATATTGGAAATCGATACTTTTTACCGCTGACTCTATGCGACGCAACCTTATTTTAAGTATATCAAGTTAAAAAATTTGTACGCTGTTGTCTGCTTGGTACCAAAAGATTCTGTAATCAATGTACTATTAAAATGTATAATCGATGAATTTTTGGCTCGTCTTAAAATATTAGAAATCGATACTTTTTTGACGCGGACCCTGTGCGACGCATCCTTATTTTATGTTTATCGTATTAAAAAATTTGTACGCTGATGTCTGCTTGGTACCAAATAATTCTGTAAACAATTTACTATTAAAATGTATAATCGATGAATTTTTGGCTCGTCTTAAAATATTAGAAATCGATACTTTTTTGGCGCGAACCCTGTGCGAAGCATCCTTATTTTATGTTTATCATATTAAAAAATTTGTACGCTGGTGTCTGCATGGTACCAAAAGATTCTGTACTCAATGTACTATTAAAATGTATAATCGATGAATTTTTGGCTCGTCTTTAAATATTAGAAATTGATACTTTTTTGACGCGGACTCTGTGCGACGCATCCTTATTTTATGTTTATCATATTAAAAAATTTGTACGCTGGTGTCTGAATGGTACGAAAAGATTCTGTAATAAATGTACTATTAAAATGTATAATCGATGAATTTTTGGCTCGTCTTAAAATATTAGAAATCGATACTTTTTTACCGCTGACCCTATGCGACGCATCCTTAATTTATGTATAGCAAATGAAAAAGTTTGTACGCTGTTGTCTGCTTGGTACCAAAAGATTCTGTAATCAATGTACTATTAAAATGTATAATCGATGAATTTTTGGCTCGTCTTAAAATATTAGAAATCGATACTTTTTTGACGCGGACCCTGTGCGACGCATCCTTATTTTATGTTTATCGTATTAAAAAATTTGTACGCTGATGTCTGCTTGGTACCAAATAATTCTGTAAACAATGTACTATTAAAATGTATAATCGATGAATTTTTGGCTCGTCTTTAAATATTAGAAATCGATACTTTTTTACCGCTGACCATATGCGACGCATCCTTAATTTATGTATAGCAAATGAAAAAGTTTGTACGCTGTTGTCTGCTTGGTACCAAAAGATTCTGTAATCAATGTACTATTAAAATGTATAATCGATGAATTTTTGGCTCATCTTAAAATATTAGAAATCGATACTTTTTTGACGCGGACCCTGTGCGACGCATCCTTATTTTATGTTTATCGTATTAAAAAATTTGTACGCTGATGTCTGCTTGGTACCAAATAATTCTGTAAACAATGTACTATTAAAATGTATAATCGATGAATTTTTGGCTCGTCTTTAAATATTAGAAATCGATACTTTTTTACCGCTGACCCTATGCGACGCATCCTTAATTTATGTATAGCAAATGAAAAAGTTTGTACGCTGTTGTCTGCTTGGTACCAAAAGATTCTGTAATCAATGTACTATTAAAATGTATAATCGATGAATTTTTGGCTCGTCTTAAAATATTAGAAATCGATACTTTTTTGACGCGGACCCTGTGCGACGCATCCTTATTTTATGTTTATCGTATTAAAAAATTTGTACGCTGATGTCTGCTTGGTACCAAATAATTCTGTAAACAATGTACTATTAAAATGTATAATCGATGAATTTTTGGCTCGTCTTTAAATATTAGAAATCGATACTTTTTTACCGCTGACCCTATGCGACGCATCCTTAATTTATGTATAGCAAATGAAAAAATTTGTACGCTGGTGTCTGAATGGTACGAAAATATTCTGTAATAAATGTACTATTAAAATGTATAATCGATGAATTTTTGGCTCGTCTTAAAATATTGGAAATCGATACTTTTTACCGCTGACCCTATGCGACGCAACCTTATTTTAAGTATATCAAGGTAAAAAATTTGTACGCTGGTGTCTGTTTGGTACCAAATGATTCTGTACTCAATGTACTATTAAAATGTATAATCGATGAATTTTTGGCTCGTCTTAAAATATTAGAAATCGATACTTTTTTACAGCTGACCCTATGCGACGCATCCTTAATTTATGTATAGCAAATGAAAAAGTTTGTACGCTGTTGTCTGCTTGGTACCAAAAGATTCTGTAATCAATGTACTATTAAAATGTATAATCGATGAATTTTTGGCTCGTCTTAAAATATTAGAAATCGATACTTTTTTGACGCGGACCCTGTGCGACGCATCCTTATTTTATGTTTATCGTATTAAAAAATTTGTACGCTGATGTCTGCTTGGTACCAAATAATTCTGTAAACAATGTACTATTAAAATGTATAATCGATGAATTTTTGGCTCGTCTTTAAATATTAGAAATCGATACTTTTTTACCGCTGACCATATGCGACGCATCCTTAATTTATGTATAGCAAATGAAAAAGTTTGTACGCTGATGTCTGCTTGGTACCAAATAATTCTGTAAACAATTTACTATTAAAATGTATAATCGATGAATTTTTGGCTCGTCTTAAAATATTAGAAATCGATACTTTCTTACCGCTGACCCTATGCGACGCAATTTTATTTTATGTATATCAAGTTAAAAAATTTGTACGCTGGTGTCTGTTTGGTACCAAATGATTCTGTAATCAATGTACTATTAAAATGTATAATCGATGAATTTTTGGCTCGTCTTAAAATATTAGAAATCGATACTTTTTTACCGCTGACCCTATGCGACGCATCCTTAATTTATGTATAGCAAATGAAAAAGTTTGTACGCTGTTGTCTGCTTGGTACCAAAAGATTCTGTAATCAATGTACTATTAAAATGTATAATCGATGAATTTTTGGCTCGTCTTAAAATATTAGAAATTGATACTTTTTTGGCGCAGACCCTGTGCGTAGCATCCTTATTTTATGTTTATCACATTAAAAAATTTGTACGCTGGTGTCTGCATGGTACCAAAAGATTCTGTACTCAATGTACTATTAAAATGTATAATCGATGAATTTTTGGCTCGTCTTAAAATATTAGAAATCGATACTTTTTTACCGCTGACCCTATGCGACGCATCCTTAATTTATGTATAGCAAATGAAAAAGTTTGTACGCTGTTGTCTGCTTGGTACCAAAAGATTCTGTAATCAATGTACTATTAAAATGTATGATCGATGAATTTTTGGCTCGTCTTAAAATATTAGAAATCGATACTTTTTTGACGCGGACCCTGTGCGACGCATCCTTATTTTATGTTTATCGTATTAAAAAATTTGTACGCTGATGTCTGCTTGGTACCAAATAATTCTGTAAACAATGTACTATTAAAATGTATAATCGATGAATTTTTGGCTCGTCTTTAAATATTAGAAATCGATACTTTTTTACCGCTGACCCTATGCGACTCATCCTTAATTTATGTATAGCAAATGAAAAAGTTTGTACGCTGTTGTCTGCTTGGTACCAAAAGATTCTGTAATCAATGTACTATTAAAATGTATAATCGATGAATTTTTGGCTCGTCTTAAAATATTAGAAATCGATACTTTTTTGGCGCGGACCCTGTGCGAAGCATCCTTATTTTATGTTTATCGTATTAAAAAATTTGTACGCTGATGTCTGCTTGGTACCAAATAATTCTGTAAACAATGTACTATTAAAATGTATAAACGATGAATTTTTGGCTCGTCTTAAAATATTGGAAATCGATACTTTTTACCGCTGACCCTATGCGACGCAACCTTATTTTAAGTATATCAAGTTAAAAAATTTGTACGCTGTTGTCTGCTTGGTACCAAAAGATTCTGTAATCAATGTACTATTAAAATGTATAATCGATGAATTTTTGGCTCGTCTTAAAATATTAGAAATCGATACTTTTTTGACGCGGACCCTGTGCGACGCATCCTTATTTTATGTTTATCGTATTAAAAAATTTGTACGCTGATGTCTGCTTGGTACCAAATAATTCTGCAAACAATGTACTATTAAAATGTATAATCGATGAATTTTTGGCTCGTCTTTAAATATTAGAAATTGATAATTTTTTGACGCGGACTCTGTGCGACGCATACTTATTTTATGTTTATCATATTAAAAAATTTGTACGCTGATGTCTGCTTGGTACCAAAAGATTTTGTAATCAATGTACTATTAAAATGTATAATCGATGAATTTTTGGCTCGTCTTAAAATATTAGAAATCGATACTTTTTTGACGCGGACCCTGTGCGACGCATCCTTATTTTATGTTTATCGTATTAAAAAATTTGTACGCTGATGTCTGCTTGGTACCAAATAATTCTGTAAACAATTTACTATTAAAATGTATAATCGATGAATTTTTGGCTCGTCTTAAAATATTAGAAATCGATACTTTTTTGGCGCGAACCCTGTGCGAAGCATCCTTATTTTATGTTTATCATATTAAAAAATTTGTACGCTGGTGTCTGCATGGTACCAAAAGATTCTGTACTCAATGTACTATTAAAATGTATAATCGATGAATTTTTGGCTCGTCTTTAAATATTAGAAATTGATACTTTTTTGACGCGGACTCTGTGCGACGCATCCTTATTTTATGTTTATCATATTAAAAAATTTGTACGCTGGTGTCTGAATGGTACGAAAAGATTCTGTAATAAATGTACTATTAAAATGTATAATCGATGAATTTTTGGCTCGTCTTAAAATATTGGAAATCGATACTTTTTACCGCTGACCCTATGCGACGCAACCTTATTTTAAGTATATCAAGGTAAAAAATTTGTACGCTGGTGTCTGTTTGGTACCAAATGATTCTGTACTCAATGTACTATTAAAATGTATAATCGATGAATTTTTGGCTCGTCTTAAAATATTAGAAATCGATACTTTCTTACCGCTGACCCTATGCGACGCAATTTTATTTTATGTATATCAAGTTAAAAAATTTGTACGCTGGTGTCTGTTTGGTACCAAATGATTCTGTAATCAATGTACTATTAAAATGTATAATCGATGAATTTTTGGCTCGTCTTAAAATATTGGAAATCGATACTTTTTACCGCTGACCCTATGCGACGCAACCTTATTTTAAGTATATCAAGTTAAAAAATTTGTACGCTGATGTCTGCTTGGTACCAAAAGATTTTGTAATCAATGTACTATTAAAATGTATAATCGATGAATTTTTGGCTCGTCTTAAAATATTAGAAATCGATACTTTTTTGACGCGGACCCTGTGCGACGCATCCTTATTTTATGTTTATCGTATTAAAAAATTTGTAAGCTGATGTCTGCTTGGTACCAAATAATTCTGTAAACAATTTACTATTAAAATGTATAATCGATGAATTTTTGGCTCGTCTTAAAATATTAGAAATCGATACTTTTGTGGCGCGAACCCTGTGCGAAGCATCCTTATTTTATGTTTATCATATTAAAAAATTTGTACGCTGGTGTCTGCATGGTACCAAAAGATTCTGTACTCAATGTACTATTAAAATGTATAATCGATGAATTTTTGGCTCGTCTTAAAATATTAGAAATCGATACTTTTTTACCGCTGACCCTATGCGACGCATCCTTAATTTATGTATAGCAAATGAAAAAGTTTGTACGCTGTTGTCTGCTTGGTACCAAAAGATTCTGTAATCAATGTACTATTAAAATGTATAATCGATGAATTTTTGGCTGGTCTTAAAATATTAGAAATTGATACTTTTTTGGCGCAGACCCTGTGCGTAGCATCCTTATTTTATGTTTATCATATTAAAAAATTTGTACGCTGGTGTCTGCATGGTACCAAAAGATTCTGTACTCAATGTACTATTAAAATGTATAATCGATGAATTTTTGGCTCGTCTTAAAATATTAGAAATCGATACTTTTTTACCGCTGACCCTATGCGACGCATCCTTAATTTATGTATAGCAAATGAAAAAGTTTGTACGCTGTTGTCTGCTTGGTACCAAAAGATTCTGTAATCAATGTACTATTAAAATGTATAATCGATGAATTTTTGGCTCGTCTTAAAATATTAGAAATCGATACTTTTTTGACGCGGACCCTGTGCGACGCATCCTTATTTTATGTTTATCGTATTAAAAAATTTGTACGCTGATGTCTGCTTGGTACCAAATAATTCTGTAAACAATGTACTATTAAAATGTATAATCGATGAATTTTTGGCTCGTCTTTAAATATTAGAAATCGATACTTTTTTACCGCTGACCCTATGCGACGCATCCTTAATTTATGTATAGCAAATGAAAAAGTTTGTACGCTGTTGTCTGCTTGGTACCAAAAGATTCTGTAATCAATGTACTATTAAAATGTATAATCGATGAATTTTTGGCTCGTCTTAAAATATTAGAAATCGATACTTTTTTGGCGCGGACCCTGTGCGAAGCATCCTTATTTTATGTTTATCATATTAAAAAATTTGTACGCTGGTGTCTGCATGGTACCAAAAGATTCTGTACTCAATGTACTATTAAAATGTATAATCGATGAATTTTTGGCTCGTCTTAAAATATTAGAAATCGATACTTTTTTACCGCTGACCCTATGCGACGCATCCTTAATTTATGTATAGCAAATGAAAAAATTTGTACGCTGGTGTCTGAATGGTACGAAAAGATTCTGTAATAAATGTACTATTAAAATGTATAATCGATGAATTTTTGGCTCGTCTTAAAATATTGGAAATCGATACTTTTTACCGCTGACCCTATGCGACGCAACCTTATTTTAAGTATATCAAGTTAAAAAATTTGTACGCTGTTGTCTGCTTGGTACCAAAAGATTCTGTAATCAATGTACTATTAAAATGTATAATCGATGAATTTTTGGCTCGTCTTAAAATATTAGAAATCGATACTTTTTTGACGCGGACCCTGTGCGACGCATCCTTATTTTATGTTTATCGTATTAAAAAATTTGTACGCTGATGTCTGCTTGGTACCAAATAATTCTGTAAACAATTTACTATTAAAATGTATAATCGATGAATTTTTGGCTCGTCTTAAAATATTAGAAATCGATACTTTTTTGGCGCGAACCCTGTGCGAAGCATCCTTATTTTATGTTTATCATATTAAAAAATTTGTACGCTGGTGTCTGCATGGTACCAAAAGATTCTGTACTCAATGTACTATTAAAATGTATAATCGATGAATTTTTGGCTCGTCTTTAAATATTAGAAATTGATACTTTTTTGACGCGGACTCTGTGCGACGCATCCTTATTTTATGTTTATCATATTAAAAAATTTGTACGCTGGTGTCTGAATGGTACGAAAAGATTCTGTAATAAATGTACTATTAAAATGTATAATCGATGAATTTTTGGCTCGTCTTAAAATATTGGAAATCGATACTTTTTACCGCTGACCCTATGCGACGCAACCTTATTTTAAGTATATCAAGGTAAAAAATTTGTACGCTGGTGTCTGTTTGGTACCAAATGATTCTGTACTCAATGTACTATTAAAATGTATAATCGATGAATTTTTGGCTCGTCTTAAAATATTAGAAATCGATACTTTTTTACCGCTGACCCTATGCGACGCATCCTTAATTTATGTATAGCAAATGAAAAAGTTTGTACGCTGTTGTCTGCTTGGTACCAAAAGATTCTGTAATCAATGTACTATTAAAATGTATAATCGATGAATTTTTGGCTCGTCTTAAAATATTAGAAATCGATACTTTTTTGACGCGGACCCTGTGCGACGCATCCTTATTTTATGTTTATCGTATTAAAAAATTTGTACGCTGATGTCTGCTTGGTACCAAATAATTCTGTAAACAATGTACTATTAAAATGTATAATCGATGAATTTTTGGCTCGTCTTTAAATATTAGAAATCGATACTTTTTTACCGCTGACCATATGCGACGCATCCTTAATTTATGTATAGCAAATGAAAAAGTTTGTACGCTGTTGTCTGCTTGGTACCAAAAGATTCTGTAATCAATGTACTATTAAAATGTATAATCGATGAATTTTTGGCTCCTCTTAAAATGTTAGAAATCGATACTTTTTTGACGCGGACCCTGTGCGACGCATCCTTATTTTATGTTTATCGTATTAAAAAATTTGTACGCTGATGTCTGCTTGGTACCAAATAATTCTGTAAACAATGTACTATTAAAATGTATAATCGATGAATTTTTGGCTCGTCTTTAAATATTAGAAATCGATACTTTTTTACCGCTGACCCTATGCGACGCATCCTTAATTTATGTATAGCAAATGAAAAAGTTTGTACGCTGTTGTCTGCTTGGTACCAAAAGATTCTGTAATCAATGTACTATTAAAATGTATAATCGATGAATTTTTGGCTCGTCTTAAAATATTAGAAATTGATACTTTTTTGGCGCGGACCCTGTGCGAAGCATCCTTATTTTATGTTTATCATATTAAAAAATTTGTACGCTGGTGTCTGCATGATACCAAAAGATTCTGTACTCAATGTACTATTAAAATGTATAATCGATGAATTTTTGGCTCGTCTTAAAATATTAGAAATCGATACTTTTTTACCGCTGACCCTATGCGACGCATCCTTAATTTATGTATAGCAAATGAAAAAGTTTGTACGCTGGTGTCTGTTTGGTACCAAAAGATTCTGTAATCAATGTACTATTAAAATGTATAATCGATGAATTTTTGGCTCGTCTTAAAATATTAGAAATCGATACTTTTTTGACGCGGACCCTGTGCGATGCATCCTTATTTTATGTTTATCGCATTAAAAAATTTGTACGCTGATGTCTGCAAGGTACCAAAAGATTCTGTAATAAATGTACTATTAAAATGTATAATCGATGAATTTTTGGCTCGTCTTAAAATATTGGAAATCGATACTTTTTACCGCTGACCCTATGCGACGCAACCTTATTTTAAGTATATCAAGTTAAAAAATTTGTACGCTGGTGTCTGTTTGGTACCAAATGATTCTGTACTCAATGTACTATTAAAATGTATAATCGATGAATTTTTGGCTCGTCTTAAAATATTAGAAATCGATACTTTTTTACCGCTGACCCTATGCGACGCATCCTTAATTTATGTATAGCAAATGAAAAAGTTTGTACGCTGTTGTCTGCTTGGTACCAAAAGATTCTGTAATCAATGTACTATTAAAATGTATAATCGATGAATTTTTGGCTCGTCTTAAAATATTAGAAATCGATACTTTTTTGACGCGGACCCTGTGCGACGCATACTTATTTTATGTTTATCATATTAAAAAATTTGTACGCTGATGTCTGCTTGGTACCAAATAATTCTGTAAACAATTTACTATTAAAATGTATAATCGATGAATTTTTGGCTCGTCTTTAAATATTAGAAATTGATAATTTTTTGACGCGGACTCTGTGCGACGCATACTTATTTTATGTTTATCATATTAAAAAATTTGTACGCTGATGTCTGCTTGGTACCAAAAGATTTTGTAATCAATGTACTATTAAAATGTATAATCGATGAATTTTTGGCTCGTCTTAAAATATTAGAAATCGATACTTTTTTGACGCGGACCCTGTGCGACGCATCCTTATTTTATGTTTATCGTATTAAAAAATTTGTACGCTGATGTCTGCTTGGTACCAAATAATTCTGTAAACAATTTACTATTAAAATGTATAATCGATGAATTTTTGGCTCGTCTTAAAATATTAGAAATCGATACTTTTTTGGCGCGAACCCTGTGCGAAGCATCCTTATTTTATGTTTATCATATTAAAAAATTTGTACGCTGGTGTCTGCATGGTACCAAAAGATTCTGTACTCAATGTACTATTAAAATGTATAATCGATGAATTTTTGGCTCGTCTTTAAATATTAGAAATTGATACTTTTTTGACGCGGACTCTGTGCGACGCATCCTTATTTTATGTTTATCATATTAAAAAATTTGTACGCTGGTGTCTGAATGGTACGAAAAGATTCTGTAATAAATGTACTATTAAAATGTATAATCGATGAATTTTTGGCTCGTCTTAAAATATTGGAAATCGATACTTTTTACCGCTGACCCTATGCGACGCAACCTTATTTTAAGTATATCAAGGTAAAAAATTTGTACGCTGGTGTCTGTTTGGTACCAAATGATTCTGTACTCAATGTACTATTAAAATGTATAATCGATGAATTTTTGGCTCGTCTTAAAATATTAGAAATCGATACTTTTTTACCGCTGACCCTATGCGACGCATCCTTAATTTATGTATAGCAAATGAAAAAGTTTGTACGCTGTTGTCTGCTTGGTACCAAAAGATTCTGTAATCAATGTACTATTAAAATGTATAATCGATGAATTTTTGGCTCGTCTTAAAATATTAGAAATCGATACTTTTTTGACGCGGACCCTGTGCGACGCATCCTTATTTTATGTTTATCGTATTAAAAAATTTGTACGCTGATGTCTGCTTGGTACCAAATAATTCTGTAAACAATGTACTATTAAAATGTATAATCGATGAATTTTTGGCTCGTCTTTAAATATTAGAAATCGATACTTTTTTACCGCTGACCATATGCGACGCATCCTTAATTTATGTATAGCAAATGAAAAAGTTTGTACGCTGTTGTCTGCTTGGTACCAAAAGATTCTGTAATCAATGTACTATTAAAATGTATAATCGATGAATTTTTGGCTCATCTTAAAATATTAGAAATCGATACTTTTTTGACGCGGACCCTGTGCGACGCATCCTTATTTTATGTTTATCGTATAAAAAATTTGTACGCTGATGTCTGCTTGGTACCAAATAATTCTGTAAACAATGTACTATTAAAATGTATAATCGATGAATTTTTGGCTCGTCTTTAAATATTAGAAATCGATACTTTTTTACCGCTGACCCTATGCGACGCATCCTTAATTTATGTATAGCAAATGAAAAAGTTTGTACGCTGTTGTCTGCTTGGTACCAAAAGATTCTGTAATCAATGTACTATTAAAATGTATAATCGATGAATTTTTGGCTCGTCTTAAAATATTAGAAATTGATACTTTTTTGGCGCGGACCCTGTGCGAAGCATCCTTATTTTATGTTTATCATATTAAAAAATTTGTACGCTGGTGTCTGCATGGTACCAAAAGATTCTGTACTCAATGTACTATTAAAATGTATAATCGATGAATTTTTGGCTCGTCTTAAAATATTGGAAATCGATACTTTTTACCGCTGACCCTATGCGACGCAACCTTATTTTAAGTATATCAAGGTAAAAAATTTGTACGCTGGTGTCTGTTTGGTACCAAATGATTCTGTACTCAATGTACTATTAAAATGTATAATCGATGAATTTTTGGCTCGTCTTAAAATATTAGAAATCGATACTTTTTTACCGCTGACCCTATGCGACGCATCCTTAATTTATGTATAGCAAATGAAAAAGTTTGTACGCTGTTGTCTGCTTGGTACCAAAAGATTCTGTAATCAATGTACTATTAAAATGTATAATCGATGAATTTTTGGCTCGTCTTAAAATATTAGAAATCGATACTTTTTTGACGCGGACCCTGTGCGACGCATACTTATTTTATGTTTATCATATTAAAAAATTTGTACGCTGATGTCTGCTTGGTACCAAATAATTCTGTAAACAATTTACTATTAAAATGTATAATCGATGAATTTTTGGCTCGTCTTTAAATATTAGAAATTGATAATTTTTTGACGCGGACTCTGTGCGACGCATACTTATTTTATGTTTATCATATTAAAAAATTTGTACGCTGATGTCTGCTTGGTACCAAAAGATTTTGTAATCAATGTACTATTAAAATGTATAATCGATGAATTTTTGGCTCGTCTTAAAATATTAGAAATCGATACTTTTTTGACGCGGACCCTGTGCGACGCATCCTTATTTTATGTTTATCGTATTAAAAAATTTGTACGCTGATGTCTGCTTGGTACCAAATAATTCTGTAAACAATTTACTATTAAAATGTATAATCGATGAATTTTTGGCTCGTCTTAAAATATTAGAAATCGATACTTTTTTGGCGCGAACCCTGTGCGAAGCATCCTTATTTTATGTTTATCATATTAAAAAATTTGTACGCTGGTGTCTGCATGGTACCAAAAGATTCTGTACTCAATGTACTATTAAAATGTATAATCGATGAATTTTTGGCTCGTCTTTAAATATTAGAAATTGATACTTTTTTGACGCGGACTCTGTGCGACGCATCCTTATTTTATGTTTATCATATTAAAAAATTTGTACGCTGGTGTCTGAATGGTACGAAAAGATTCTGTAATAAATGTACTATTAAAATGTATAATCGATGAATTTTTGGCTCGTCTTAAAATATTGGAAATCGATACTTTTTACCGCTGACCCTATGCGACGCAACCTTATTTTAAGTATATCAAGGTAAAAAATTTGTACGCTGGTGTCTGTTTGGTACCAAATGATTCTGTACTCAATGTACTATTAAAATGTATAATCGATGAATTTTTGGCTCGTCTTTAAATATTAGAAATCGATACTTTTTTACCGCTGACCATATGCGACGCATCCTTAATTTATGTATAGCAAATGAAAAAGTTTGTACGCTGTTGTCTGCTTGGTACCAAAAGATTCTGTAATCAATGTACTATTAAAATGTATAATCGATGAATTTTTGGCTCATCTTAAAATATTAGAAATCGATACTTTTTTGACGCGGACCCTGTGCGACGCATCCTTATTTTATGTTTATCGTATTAAAAAATTTGTACGCTGATGTCTGCTTGGTACCAAATAATTCTGTAAACAATGTACTATTAAAATGTATAATCGATGAATTTTTGGCTCGTCTTTAAATATTAGAAATCGATACTTTTTTACCGCTGACCCTATGCGACGCATCCTTAATTTATGTATAGCAAATGAAAAAGTTTGTACGCTGTTGTCTGCTTGGTACCAAAAGATTCTGTAATCAATGTACTATTAAAATGTATAATCGATGAATTTTTGGCTCGTCTTAAAATATTAGAAATTGATACTTTTTTGGCGCGGACCCTGTGCGAAGCATCCTTATTTTATGTTTATCATATTAAAAAATTTGTACGCTGGTGTCTGCATGGTACCAAAAGATTCTGTACTCAATGTACTATTAAAATGTATAATCGATGAATTTTTGGCTCGTCTTAAAATATTGGAAATCGATACTTTTTACCGCTGACCCTATGCGACGCAACCTTATTTTAAGTATATCAAGGTAAAAAATTTGTACGCTGGTGTCTGTTTGGTACCAAATGATTCTGTACTCAATGTACTATTAAAATGTATAATCGATGAATTTTTGGCTCGTCTTAAAATATTAGAAATCGATACTTTTTTACCGCTGACCCTATGCGACGCATCCTTAATTTATGTATAGCAAATGAAAAAGTTTGTACGCTGTTGTCTGCTTGGTACCAAAAGATTCTGTAATCAATGTACTATTAAAATGTATAATCGATGAATTTTTGGCTCGTCTTAAAATATTAGAAATCGATACTTTTTTGACGCGGACCCTGTGCGACGCATCCTTATTTTATGTTTATCGTATTAAAAAATTTGTACGCTGATGTCTGCTTGGTACCAAATAATTCTGTAAACAATGTACTATTAAAATGTATAATCGATGAATTTTTGGCTCGTCTTAAAATATTAGAAATCGATACTTTTTTGGCGCGGACCCTGTGCGAAGCATCCTTATTTTATGTTTATCATATTAAAAAATTTGTACGCTGGTGTCTGCATGGTACCAAAAGATTCTGTACTCAATGTACTATTAAAATGTATAATCGATGAATTTTTGGCTCGTCTTAAAATATTAGAAATCGATACTTTTTTACCGCTGACCCTATGCGACGCATCCTTAATTTATGTATAGCAAATGAAAAAATTTGTACGCTGGTGTCTGAATGGTACGAAAAGATTCTGTAATAAATGTACTATTAAAATGTATAATCGATGAATTTTTGGCTCGTCTTAAAATATTGGAAATCGATACTTTTTACCGCTGACTCTATGCGACGCAACCTTATTTTAAGTATATCAAGTTAAAAAATTTGTACGCTGTTGTCTGCTTGGTACCAAAAGATTCTGTAATCAATGTACTATTAAAATGTATAATCGATGAATTTTTGGCTCGTCTTAAAATATTAGAAATCGATACTTTTTTGACGCGGACCCTGTGCGACGCATCCTTATTTTATGTTTATCGTATTAAAAAATTTGTACGCTGATGTCTGCTTGGTACCAAATAATTCTGTAAACAATTTACTATTAAAATGTATAATCGATGAATTTTTGGCTCGTCTTAAAATATTAGAAATCGATACTTTTTTGGCGCGAACCCTGTGCGAAGCATCCTTATTTTATGTTTATCATATTAAAAAATTTGTACGCTGGTGTCTGCATGGTACCAAAAGATTCTGTACTCAATGTACTATTAAAATGTATAATCGATGAATTTTTGGCTCGTCTTTAAATATTAGAAATTGATACTTTTTTGACGCGGACTCTGTGCGACGCATCCTTATTTTATGTTTATCATATTAAAAAATTTGTACGCTGGTGTCTGAATGGTACGAAAAGATTCTGTAATAAATGTACTATTAAAATGTATAATCGATGAATTTTTGGCTCGTCTTAAAATATTAGAAATCGATACTTTTTTACCGCTGACCCTATGCGACGCATCCTTAATTTATGTATAGCAAATGAAAAAGTTTGTACGCTGTTGTCTGCTTGGTACCAAAAGATTCTGTAATCAATGTACTATTAAAATGTATAATCGATGAATTTTTGGCTCGTCTTAAAATATTAGAAATCGATACTTTTTTGACGCGGACCCTGTGCGACGCATCCTTATTTTATGTTTATCGTATTAAAAAATTTGTACGCTGATGTCTGCTTGGTACCAAATAATTCTGTAAACAATGTACTATTAAAATGTATAATCGATGAATTTTTGGCTCGTCTTTAAATATTAGAAATCGATACTTTTTTACCGCTGACCATATGCGACGCATCCTTAATTTATGTATAGCAAATGAAAAAGTTTGTACGCTGTTGTCTGCTTGGTACCAAAAGATTCTGTAATCAATGTACTATTAAAATGTATAATCGATGAATTTTTGGCTCATCTTAAAATATTAGAAATCGATACTTTTTTGACGCGGACCCTGTGCGACGCATCCTTATTTTATGTTTATCGTATTAAAAAATTTGTACGCTGATGTCTGCTTGGTACCAAATAATTCTGTAAACAATGTACTATTAAAATGTATAATCGATGAATTTTTGGCTCGTCTTTAAATATTAGAAATCGATACTTTTTTACCGCTGACCCTATGCGACGCATCCTTAATTTATGTATAGCAAATGAAAAAGTTTGTACGCTGTTGTCTGCTTGGTACCAAAAGATTCTGTAATCAATGTACTATTAAAATGTATAATCGATGAATTTTTGGCTCGTCTTAAAATATTAGAAATCGATACTTTTTTGACGCGGACCCTGTGCGACGCATCCTTATTTTATGTTTATCGTATTAAAAAATTTGTACGCTGATGTCTGCTTGGTACCAAATAATTCTGTAAACAATGTACTATTAAAATGTATAATCGATGAATTTTTGGCTCGTCTTTAAATATTAGAAATCGATACTTTTTTACCGCTGACCCTATGCGACGCATCCTTAATTTATGTATAGCAAATGAAAAAATTTGTACGCTGGTGTCTGAATGGTACGAAAATATTCTGTAATAAATGTACTATTAAAATGTATAATCGATGAATTTTTGGCTCGTCTTAAAATATTGGAAATCGATACTTTTTACCGCTGACCCTATGCGACGCAACCTTATTTTAAGTATATCAAGGTAAAAAATTTGTACGCTGGTGTCTGTTTGGTACCAAATGATTCTGTACTCAATGTACTATTAAAATGTATAATCGATGAATTTTTGGCTCGTCTTAAAATATTAGAAATCGATACTTTTTTACAGCTGACCCTATGCGACGCATCCTTAATTTATGTATAGCAAATGAAAAAGTTTGTACGCTGTTGTCTGCTTGGTACCAAAAGATTCTGTAATCAATGTACTATTAAAATGTATAATCGATGAATTTTTGGCTCGTCTTAAAATATTAGAAATCGATACTTTTTTGACGCGGACCCTGTGCGACGCATCCTTATTTTATGTTTATCGTATTAAAAAATTTGTACGCTGATGTCTGCTTGGTACCAAATAATTCTGTAAACAATGTACTATTAAAATGTATAATCGATGAATTTTTGGCTCGTCTTTAAATATTAGAAATCGATACTTTTTTACCGCTGACCATATGCGACGCATCCTTAATTTATGTATAGCAAATGAAAAAGTTTGTACGCTGATGTCTGCTTGGTACCAAATAATTCTGTAAACAATTTACTATTAAAATGTATAATCGATGAATTTTTGGCTCGTCTTAAAATATTAGAAATCGATACTTTCTTACCGCTGACCCTATGCGACGCAATTTTATTTTATGTATATCAAGTTAAAAAATTTGTACGCTGGTGTCTGTTTGGTACCAAATGATTCTGTAATCAATGTACTATTAAAATGTATAATCGATGAATTTTTGGCTCGTCTTAAAATATTAGAAATCGATACTTTTTTACCGCTGACCCTATGCGACGCATCCTTAATTTATGTATAGCAAATGAAAAAGTTTGTACGCTGTTGTCTGCTTGGTACCAAAAGATTCTGTAATCAATGTACTATTAAAATGTATAATCGATGAATTTTTGGCTCGTCTTAAAATATTAGAAATTGATACTTTTTTGGCGCAGACCCTGTGCGTAGCATCCTTATTTTATGTTTATCACATTAAAAAATTTGTACGCTGGTGTCTGCATGGTACCAAAAGATTCTGTACTCAATGTACTATTAAAATGTATAATCGATGAATTTTTGGCTCGTCTTAAAATATTAGAAATCGATACTTTTTTACCGCTGACCCTATGCGACGCATCCTTAATTTATGTATAGCAAATGAAAAAGTTTGTACGCTGTTGTCTGCTTGGTACCAAAAGATTCTGTAATCAATGTACTATTAAAATGTATGATCGATGAATTTTTGGCTCGTCTTAAAATATTAGAAATCGATACTTTTTTGACGCGGACCCTGTGCGACGCATCCTTATTTTATGTTTATCGTATTAAAAAATTTGTACGCTGATGTCTGCTTGGTACCAAATAATTCTGTAAACAATGTACTATTAAAATGTATAATCGATGAATTTTTGGCTCGTCTTTAAATATTAGAAATCGATACTTTTTTACCGCTGACCCTATGCGACTCATCCTTAATTTATGTATAGCAAATGAAAAAGTTTGTACGCTGTTGTCTGCTTGGTACCAAAAGATTCTGTAATCAATGTACTATTAAAATGTATAATCGATGAATTTTTGGCTCGTCTTAAAATATTAGAAATCGATACTTTTTTGGCGCGGACCCTGTGCGAAGCATCCTTATTTTATGTTTATCGTATTAAAAAATTTGTACGCTGATGTCTGCTTGGTACCAAATAATTCTGTAAACAATGTACTATTAAAATGTATAAACGATGAATTTTTGGCTCGTCTTAAAATATTGGAAATCGATACTTTTTACCGCTGACCCTATGCGACGCAACCTTATTTTAAGTATATCAAGTTAAAAAATTTGTACGCTGTTGTCTGCTTGGTACCAAAAGATTCTGTAATCAATGTACTATTAAAATGTATAATCGATGAATTTTTGGCTCGTCTTAAAATATTAGAAATCGATACTTTTTTGACGCGGACCCTGTGCGACGCATCCTTATTTTATGTTTATCGTATTAAAAAATTTGTACGCTGATGTCTGCTTGGTACCAAATAATTCTGCAAACAATGTACTATTAAAATGTATAATCGATGAATTTTTGGCTCGTCTTTAAATATTAGAAATTGATAATTTTTTGACGCGGACTCTGTGCGACGCATACTTATTTTATGTTTATCATATTAAAAAATTTGTACGCTGATGTCTGCTTGGTACCAAAAGATTTTGTAATCAATGTACTATTAAAATGTATAATCGATGAATTTTTGGCTCGTCTTAAAATATTAGAAATCGATACTTTTTTGACGCGGACCCTGTGCGACGCATCCTTATTTTATGTTTATCGTATTAAAAAATTTGTACGCTGATGTCTGCTTGGTACCAAATAATTCTGTAAACAATTTACTATTAAAATGTATAATCGATGAATTTTTGGCTCGTCTTAAAATATTAGAAATCGATACTTTTTTGGCGCGAACCCTGTGCGAAGCATCCTTATTTTATGTTTATCATATTAAAAAATTTGTACGCTGGTGTCTGCATGGTACCAAAAGATTCTGTACTCAATGTACTATTAAAATGTATAATCGATGAATTTTTGGCTCGTCTTTAAATATTAGAAATTGATACTTTTTTGACGCGGACTCTGTGCGACGCATCCTTATTTTATGTTTATCATATTAAAAAATTTGTACGCTGGTGTCTGAATGGTACGAAAAGATTCTGTAATAAATGTACTATTAAAATGTATAATCGATGAATTTTTGGCTCGTCTTAAAATATTGGAAATCGATACTTTTTACCGCTGACCCTATGCGACGCAACCTTATTTTAAGTATATCAAGGTAAAAAATTTGTACGCTGGTGTCTGTTTGGTACCAAATGATTCTGTACTCAATGTACTATTAAAATGTATAATCGATGAATTTTTGGCTCGTCTTAAAATATTAGAAATCGATACTTTTTTACCGCTGACCCTATGCGACGCATCCTTAATTTATGTATAGCAAATGAAAAAGTTTGTACGCTGTTGTCTGCTTGGTACCAAAAGATTCTGTAATCAATGTACTATTAAAATGTATAATCGATGAATTTTTGGCTCGTCTTAAAATATTAGAAATCGATACTTTTTTGACGCGGACCCTGTGCGACGCATCCTTATTTTATGTTTATCGTATTAAAAAATTTGTACGCTGATGTCTGCTTGGTACCAAATAATTCTGTAAACAATGTACTATTAAAATGTATAATCGATGAATTTTTGGCTCGTCTTTAAATATTAGAAATCGATACTTTTTTACCGCTGACCATATGCGACGCATCCTTAATTTATGTATAGCAAATGAAAAAGTTTGTACGCTGATGTCTGCTTGGTACCAAATAATTCTGTAAACAATTTACTATTAAAATGTATAATCGATGAATTTTTGGCTCGTCTTAAAATATTAGAAATCGATACTTTCTTACCGCTGACCCTATGCGACGCAATTTTATTTTATGTATATCAAGTTAAAAAATTTGTACGCTGGTGTCTGTTTGGTACCAAATGATTCTGTAATCAATGTACTATTAAAATGTATAATCGATGAATTTTTGGCTCGTCTTAAAATATTGGAAATCGATACTTTTTACCGCTGACCCTATGCGACGCAACCTTATTTTAAGTATATCAAGTTAAAAAATTTGTACGCTGATGTCTGCTTGGTACCAAAAGATTTTGTAATCAATGTACTATTAAAATGTATAATCGATGAATTTTTGGCTCGTCTTAAAATATTAGAAATCGATACTTTTTTGACGCGGACCCTGTGCGACGCATCCTTATTTTATGTTTATCGTATTAAAAAATTTGTAAGCTGATGTCTGCTTGGTACCAAATAATTCTGTAAACAATTTACTATTAAAATGTATAATCGATGAATTTTTGGCTCGTCTTAAAATATTAGAAATCGATACTTTTGTGGCGCGAACCCTGTGCGAAGCATCCTTATTTTATGTTTATCATATTAAAAAATTTGTACGCTGGTGTCTGCATGGTACCAAAAGATTCTGTACTCAATGTACTATTAAAATGTATAATCGATGAATTTTTGGCTCGTCTTAAAATATTAGAAATCGATACTTTTTTACCGCTGACCCTATGCGACGCATCCTTAATTTATGTATAGCAAATGAAAAAGTTTGTACGCTGTTGTCTGCTTGGTACCAAAAGATTCTGTAATCAATGTACTATTAAAATGTATAATCGATGAATTTTTGGCTGGTCTTAAAATATTAGAAATTGATACTTTTTTGGCGCAGACCCTGTGCGTAGCATCCTTATTTTATGTTTATCATATTAAAAAATTTGTACGCTGGTGTCTGCATGGTACCAAAATATTCTGTACTCAATGTACTATTAAAATGTATAATCGATGAATTTTTGGCTCGTCTTAAAATATTAGAAATCGATACTTTTTTACCGCTGACCCTATGCGACGCATCCTTAATTTATGTATAGCAAATGAAAAAGTTTGTACGCTGTTGTCTGCTTGGTACCAAAAGATTCTGTAATCAATGTACTATTAAAATGTATAATCGATGAATTTTTGGCTCGTCTTAAAATATTAGAAATCGATACTTTTTTGACGCGGACCCTGTGCGACGCATCCTTATTTTATGTTTATCGTATTAAAAAATTTGTACGCTGATGTCTGCTTGGTACCAAATAATTCTGTAAACAATGTACTATTAAAATGTATAATCGATGAATTTTTGGCTCGTCTTTAAATATTAGAAATCGATACTTTTTTACCGCTGACCCTATGCGACGCATCCTTAATTTATGTATAGCAAATGAAAAAGTTTGTACGCTGTTGTCTGCTTGGTACCAAAAGATTCTGTAATCAATGTACTATTAAAATGTATAATCGATGAATTTTTGGCTCGTCTTAAAATATTAGAAATCGATACTTTTTTGGCGCGGACCCTGTGCGAAGCATCCTTATTTTATGTTTATCATATTAAAAAATTTGTACGCTGGTGTCTGCATGGTACCAAAAGATTCTGTACTCAATGTACTATTAAAATGTATAATCGATGAATTTTTGGCTCGTCTTAAAATATTAGAAATCGATACTTTTTTACCGCTGACCCTATGCGACGCATCCTTAATTTATGTATAGCAAATGAAAAAATTTGTACGCTGGTGTCTGAATGGTACGAAAAGATTCTGTAATAAATGTACTATTAAAATGTATAATCGATGAATTTTTGGCTCGTCTTAAAATATTGGAAATCGATACTTTTTACCGCTGACCCTATGCGACGCAACCTTATTTTAAGTATATCAAGTTAAAAAATTTGTACGCTGTTGTCTGCTTGGTACCAAAAGATTCTGTAATCAATGTACTATTAAAATGTATAATCGATGAATTTTTGGCTCGTCTTAAAATATTAGAAATCGATACTTTTTTGACGCGGACCCTGTGCGACGCATCCTTATTTTATGTTTATCGTATTAAAAAATTTGTACGCTGATGTCTGCTTGGTACCAAATAATTCTGTAAACAATTTACTATTAAAATGTATAATCGATGAATTTTTGGCTCGTCTTAAAATATTAGAAATCGATACTTTTTTGGCGCGAACCCTGTGCGAAGCATCCTTATTTTATGTTTATCATATTAAAAAATTTGTACGCTGGTGTCTGCATGGTACCAAAAGATTCTGTACTCAATGTACTATTAAAATGTATAATCGATGAATTTTTGGCTCGTCTTTAAATATTAGAAATTGATACTTTTTTGACGCGGACTCTGTGCGACGCATCCTTATTTTATGTTTATCATATTAAAAAATTTGTACGCTGGTGTCTGAATGGTACGAAAAGATTCTGTAATAAATGTACTATTAAAATGTATAATCGATGAATTTTTGGCTCGTCTTAAAATATTGGAAATCGATACTTTTTACCGCTGACCCTATGCGACGCAACCTTATTTTAAGTATATCAAGGTAAAAAATTTGTACGCTGGTGTCTGTTTGGTACCAAATGATTCTGTACTCAATGTACTATTAAAATGTATAATCGATGAATTTTTGGCTCGTCTTAAAATATTAGAAATCGATACTTTTTTACCGCTGACCCTATGCGACGCATCCTTAATTTATGTATAGCAAATGAAAAAGTTTGTACGCTGTTGTCTGCTTGGTACCAAAAGATTCTGTAATCAATGTACTATTAAAATGTATAATCGATGAATTTTTGGCTCGTCTTAAAATATTAGAAATCGATACTTTTTTGACGCGGACCCTGTGCGACGCATCCTTATTTTATGTTTATCGTATTAAAAAATTTGTACGCTGATGTCTGCTTGGTACCAAATAATTCTGTAAACAATGTACTATTAAAATGTATAATCGATGAATTTTTGGCTCGTCTTTAAATATTAGAAATCGATACTTTTTTACCGCTGACCATATGCGACGCATCCTTAATTTATGTATAGCAAATGAAAAAGTTTGTACGCTGTTGTCTGCTTGGTACCAAAAGATTCTGTAATCAATGTACTATTAAAATGTATAATCGATGAATTTTTGGCTCCTCTTAAAATGTTAGAAATCGATACTTTTTTGACGCGGACCCTGTGCGACGCATCCTTATTTTATGTTTATCGTATTAAAAAATTTGTACGCTGATGTCTGCTTGGTACCAAATAATTCTGTAAACAATGTACTATTAAAATGTATAATCGATGAATTTTTGGCTCGTCTTTAAATATTAGAAATCGATACTTTTTTACCGCTGACCCTATGCGACGCATCCTTAATTTATGTATAGCAAATGAAAAAGTTTGTACGCTGTTGTCTGCTTGGTACCAAAAGATTCTGTAATCAATGTACTATTAAAATGTATAATCGATGAATTTTTGGCTCGTCTTAAAATATTAGAAATTGATACTTTTTTGGCGCGGACCCTGTGCGAAGCATCCTTATTTTATGTTTATCATATTAAAAAATTTGTACGCTGGTGTCTGCATGATACCAAAAGATTCTGTACTCAATGTACTATTAAAATGTATAATCGATGAATTTTTGGCTCGTCTTAAAATATTAGAAATCGATACTTTTTTACCGCTGACCCTATGCGACGCATCCTT
>NW_028141567.1:0-27860 GCF_030444845.1 Prenolepis imparis
AAGCAGTGGTATCAACGCAGAGTACTATACGGAATTAGAGGAACAGCTTTAGAATGGTTAAGATCATATTTAAAGAATAGAACACAGCAGGTACGATTTAACAATGAATGGTCTACATTATTGGCCACAGAATATGGAGTACCACAGGGATCCGTATTAGGACCTTTGTTATTTATAATATATATAAACGATATAATTAAAGTCTGTCGGAGGGATGTAGTATAAAAATGTTTGCAGACGATACGCTAGTGTATGTGACTGGAGGGAGTAGTGCGGAATTAGAAAGAAAAATGAATATGGCATTTGTTACAGTGGAAAGATGGATGAATACAAATAAGTTAAAAATGAACGCAGGGAAAACGAAATATATGATAGTTCGAAGTGTACGAAAAGAACTGAGAGGTAACATTACACTGAAATGTTTAGATGGAACGGAGATAGAGCGTGTGGAAAGAATGAAATATCTAGGCATAATTATTGACGATAGGTTAAGATTTAAGGACCACTGTGATTATATGCTAAAGAAAATAGGGAAAAAAGTGAGTTTTTTAAATAGAATAGGTAACTACATATCGGCATACACTAGATGTATTATATATAAGTCAATCATAGCGCCCCACTTTGAGTATTGTGCGACGCTGTTAATTGATATGGGAGAAACACAACTGAATGAATTGCAAAAAGCGCAAAACCGGACCATGAGGGTCATATTGCAATGTGATAGATATACCAAAGTGGAGAGTATGCTGCAAGCGCTGCAGTTTATGTCCATAAGACAGAGGCTGAATTATAATGTGTGTATATTTATTTTTAAGATTTTAAAGAATATGTTACCGGATCAATTAAGAAATAAGTTAACAATAGTGGGAAAAGAGAATGAAAGACAGACACGGCAAGCTGGGGACATTGTGGTACAATTTCGTAGGACAACGAATGCACAGAAGAGTATGTTTTATGAGTGAGTGAAAATGTACAATGCCTTACCAGCTGAAATAAGACGAATCGAAGAACTGGAAGCGTTTAAGCGAGAGTTAAAGGAGTATATTGTAATTAACGTAAATTAGACTTGTATTTTACAAATAGCTGAGAAAGCTAATAAATATCAATCAATCAATCAATCAATCAATCAATCAATATATATCTCTCTCTCTCTCTCTCTCTCTCTCTCTCTCTCTCTCTCTCTCTATCTCTCTCTCTCTCTCCCCCCCCCCTCATATCTCTTTAGGCCGATATTACATTTGTCGTACGACAAACTTTTTAAGCGCATTGATTGGCTGCAGTATAGAAAATTTCTGAAGTCTCTATTTTGTAGCCAATCAATGAGCTTAAAAAGTTTGTCGTACGATAAATACCTCATAAAAGCAAGCATCGACAAATCTTTTGTTTTACTTATTTTTGCAAACTTGCACAAAACTTAAAATTTTTTAATTGTTTACACTATATTTTGAATGTAATTTTACTATTAGATTAATAAGATTTTTTTTATGACAACAAACATTCGGATAATTTTCAATTAATTATATAATAAACTTTTTTCATGTATTTAATTAAAAATTATCCGAATTATACCGTGTTTGATGTCATTTTAACCGTAAAAATCTCATTAGTTTATTACAATATTACTTTCAAAAAGGTAAAATAAAAATTAAGTTTTAATTTTTATTTTATAAAATATTTAAATTTGTAAATTATTGTAGAAAGGAAAGGTTCCCGATGTCGTCGAAGCGAGAGCGAAAACGAATAAAGGGCGAGCGAGATGACATCATTCAAGAAAGAGAGAGAGAGAGAGAGATTTTTTTTTTGTATTGATTGATATTTATTAGCTTTCTCAGCTATTTGTAAAATACAAGTCTAATTTACATTAATTACAATATACTCCTTTAACTCTCGCTTAAACGCTTCCAGTTCTTCGATTCATCTTATTTCAGCTGCTAAGGCATTGTACATTTTCACTCCCTCATAAAACATACTCTTCTGTGCACTCGTTGTTCTACGAAACTGTACTACAATGTCCCCAGCTTGCCGTGTCTGTCTTTCATTCTCTTTTCCCACTATTGTTAACTTATTTCTTAATTGATCCGGTAACATATTCTTTAAAATCTTAAAGATAAATATACACACATTATAATTCAGCCTTTGTCTTATGGACATAAACTGCAGCGCTTGCAGCATACTCTCCACTTTGGTATATCTATCACATTGCAATATGACCCTCATGGCCCGGCTTTGCGCTTTTTGCAATTCATTCAGTTGTGTTTCTCCCATATCAATTAACAGCGTCGCACAATACTCAAAGTGAGGCGCTATGATTGACTTATATATAATACATCTAGTGTATGCCGATATGTAGTTACCTATTCTATTTAAAAAACTCACTTTTTTCCCTATTTTCTTTAGCATATAATCACAGTGGTCCTTAAATCTTAACCTATCGTCAATAATTATGCCTAGATATCTCATTCTTTCCACACGCTCTATCTCCGTTTCATCCAAACATTTCAGTGTAATGTTACGTCTCAGTTCTTTTCGTACACTTCGAACTATCATATATTTCGTTTTCCCTGCATTCATTTTTAACTTATTTGTATTCATCCATCTTTCCACTGTAACAAATGCCATATTCATTTTTCTTTCTAATTCCGCACTACTCCCTCCAGTCACACTAGCGTATCGTCTGCAAACATTTTTATACTACATCCCTCCGACAGACTTTAATTATATCGTTTATATATATTATAAATAACAAAGGTCCTAATACAGATCCCTGTGGTACTCCATATTCTGTGGCCAATAATGTAGACCATTCATTGTTAAATCGTACCTGCTGTGTTCTATTCTTTAAATATGATCTTAACCATTCTAAAGCTGTTCCTCTAATTCCGTATTGATATAATTTCTCTAACAGTATTTCTCTATCTATCGTTTCAAATGCTCGCTTGAGATCCATGAAAATTACCCCCACCATTTTTGCCTCACTAACTACCAGTTTCCATTCGTCAATGACTGTTTGAATCGCTGTTTCACACGAATACTGTTTTCTAAAACCTGACTGATGTTCTGTTATAATACAGTTATCTTCTAAATACGCCTCAATTTGCTTTTTAACTACTAATTCTAATACTTTCTCGAATATTGGTAACATATTAATAGGCCTAAATTCACTTGCTTCTCTGGCTTTTTCTATTTTTGGAATCGGTATTATCGTAGACGTTTTCCAACCTTCTGGACAGCAACCTTCCCTCAAAGAGTTATTTATTATATCAATAAATTCCTCTTTTATTACATAAAATACTGCTTTAAGTATATCACTAGTTAATCCCTCCTCCGTACCTTTCTTTTTTGGTAGTTCCATAACAATTATTTGTAAATACTCTATTCTAATCATCTCAAAATTTTCCATTATTCCCTCGATTTCAATAACAAAAATAATTCTTTTACCTGGACTTCCTAACTTATCTCTACTTATAGATTTTACTATGTTCTCAATACTCTGTATATAATATAAATTAAATTTATTAGCTATATTGCACCCTTCAGTATTATCTAATATTTCAAAATCTATATTCTCTATTTTTTTTGTACCCGTTGGTACGCCCATTATTATTTCTTTTAAGGTTTTCCACATAGATGTCGGATTTCCCTTGTTATGATCTATCATATTTTCATAGTATTCTTTTTTCTTTGTCCTGATTAGTTTAACCACTGCATTTCTTTCGATTTTAAACTGTGACCAATTTTCATCCGTGTCATCATACAACGCTTTACTGTACGCCTCATCCCTTTTAGCCGCTGCTTCCCTTATTTCATCCGAAAACCACTTTTTCCCTTCCCATATTTTCGGAATTCTAAATTTTTTTCTAGGTGCTGTAGCATCCAACGCATCTACTATATTATCGACAAGTTTCTTCGCTCTCACACTGACATTCATATCTTGGCTTTTTCCTAATTTATTTTCCACTAATTTAATAAATTCATTTACATTAAACTCTTTAAAATTCCTAGCACTAAATTCTCTGTATTTATTATCAATTTTATTCGCATTAAGATCAACTTTTAACCACGCATGGTCCGTTATTTTAGGTTCATGAATTACTTGCACTTCTATTTTATTATTAGCGTAAATTAAATCTATAATTGTCTTACTATCTTTCGTAATTCTCGTCGGTTTATTTACATATTGTTTCATGCCTAAGCCATTGTCGTTTGTAACTTCTTTGTATAAAACGAGTCCAACATAATATCTATATTAAAGTCTCCTATTACTATACATTCTCCCCGTATTATTAATTCTTCTATTATATCCTCCAGAAATCTCACAAACTCACCATGCGATGAACTCGGTGAATGATATATTACTGTTATCACTCCTTTATACAATTTATCTTTCACCTCAATCGCAGCACACCAACAATTCGCTTCTAACTTTTTTACTAATACTATCTCATATTTAATATCGTCCCTTACATATAAAAGAACCCCTCCTGTATTTTTGTTTTCAGCATCACATCTAATCATACTATACCCCGGTACGTTCACTTCACAATCTTCAATTTCAGCAGTCACTCTGGTTTCTGATAACGCTATGAACGCAGGATTCATTTTCTTCATAATCTGATGCTGTATCTCGTCTTTATGCGCCATCAAACTTTGCGCATTTGTATATAGTATTAATTCCGTTTCCTTCTGTAGTTGCTATTTATCTTCCTCCCATCCGGCCCTCCTCTTCTCCTCCTGTATCGCCCTCTTGAAAGTCGGACATTCCGGATCAAGTGCGCCATGCTCATCATTTATTTTCAAATTGTATGTTTGAATCTTAAACATACAATTTATACATCTTTTCTCTGTCGCTGTACATTCACCTTGTGATTTCCTGCACATTTGTGACATGTTTCATTACGCGTACAATTCTTTGCAATATGATAATAACCCCAGCATTTAAAACATCTTTTAATGTTAATGTGATTGAATGCAGGACACTTTCTCCATCCTACATTCAGTTTCCCTTTTCTCAACATTACTTCATGAGTCTCTTCATCTGCTTCAATTATTACGATACCATCTTTTCCTCTTCTTCCGGACTGATCTTTCTCATTTATTTTCTCTTTAACTATTCTCTTCACTATTCGCATATGAATTCCTTCATTTTTCACGTCAATTTTGTTCTGCTTCTTAATTGTACCTATTAAATCATCATCATTCAACTCCATTTCTTCCTCGCCAATATTGACAATTTTTATCTTAGGTTTCATCCGCGGTGACTCAGTAACGTTAAAATTCTCGCCCAGATTAGCTTGTACTGTCGCCTTTAGCTTTTCCATTTCTTCTCCAGTCTCACAGCCGAGAATCACTGTTCCCTTACTTCCTTTTTTTAACTTCGTTATTCCCATAGCCATATTCTTGATATCTACCTTTTCTTTTATCAGTTTTTTAGTTGCTTCACTCTCCTGTTGCACCTTGGGTTTGACAATTATAATATTTTCTTTTTTCTTCTCTTTAACTGCTTCACTATAACATCTTTGAGCTCCTCCTGCCAGTCCACCCGCTCCTCCTTGTATAATTCTTCTCAAGTCTTCCAGTTCTTGTTTAATACTTCCAAATTCTTCTCGAACTATTTCCTTAACCATCATTTTAATTTCCTTCTTACATGCTGTTTCGTCTTTTATTTCTTTCACAGTTTTTACAAGCCAATCTATTTTTACGTCAATACTCGATGATCCACTCGCTCCTGATATTCTATTTCCACTGCTTGATGTCGTAAACGAACCCGTAGATCCTGTAGATCCTTGTCTTTCCCTGCTGCTCCCCGCTGCTGCCGGTGCCTTCTTCATATCTGCTTCACTTTCAATTGTAAATTTCTCAAATGGGCCAGGACACGACACCAGTTCGCGATTTCTATCATAAATTTTATGTTTACTTGCACATCCTGGATGGTAAAACAGTTTAATACAAGATTTGCATGCAACAACCTGATTTTTTATTGCCTTCTTGCATGCCGAGCATCGATACTCGTCATATTCATCGTTCATATCGATAATTACCGGCCGAAGTTGTTAATACCAGCATAGGCGGTCAATTACCTTTGTCCAAATTCACACGTCAGCGCTTTGTGTCCACCTTTAATGTCTACCTGTCGCGTGAAATCTCGATGCCTCATACAAGAAATATAACTCACGCTCACAAATCAGCATATTCCTGTTAGATAACACTCATGTCTATTCCCGGTCTATGCAACTATTACTTCAATACTTTTTCGCCACTCTCCCTCACTATATAACCACTTAAAAGTTATCACTTTTGCAGAGCGATGTTTGACACGTCTTCTCTCAGAGAAAAAGAGAGAGAGAGAGAGAGAGAGAGAGAGAGAGAGAGAGAGAGAGAGAGAGAGAGTATTATTAAAGAGTTTCGAAGTTTTCTCGCGAGGCTCCATTTATCTAATCTTTCACATATCATATGTCATGTTACTATAGAAAATAAAATTCGTATAATTCACAATATATCGAATTGAAAATAATTTTAATTACATTTAATTACACAAAAATTTAAGTCCTTAAAATTTTTTTAGTCACTTTGCGTAATTTTTTTCGAAATTTAAACAAAAAAGAGTAAGCTCGCGAATTTTTTCGTTATTTTCACCTATTTGTAAAAAAGTTCACGAGTTAAAAAAAAATCGGCCACTATATCATACTACAGAGCAAAGATTCATTTAAAAATCAAGTTTTAAAATTGCTGTACAATGATTTTTAACGGAGTTATGAACGATCAAATTGAAAATGATCACTTTCTCTTCAATTCTAGATAACTTTATAAGGAAAAATCGAAATTTAACTTTCAAAATACGATTTTGCAGGGAAAACTTCAGGCTTTAACGTGAAAAAGTAAAAAAATTTTTTCAAATCTTTTTGTGATGCGACACGTCTACAAAGTGAGGAGAAAATTTTCCATTTTGTTAAATTTGTCGTTTTCTGTATATAAAAAATACCACAATTTAAGAAAATGATAAATAGCTGTGACCTTTCGAAAGTAGAAATTTCAAGCTTTGAAACCCTTTTTTAGAATTTAAATTCTCATTTTTTGAAACAAAGTTACAGCTATTTAAAATTTGCCTATTTTTTAGACACAATTTATTTTGATCCCTTAATTATTTTGCGGAGTGTATTTTTATTAATATTATTACAGATCTTTTGATGTATTATTATGAAGTTGTACATTTTCTTGTAATTCCATGTATTATTGCGTGGTAGTGTCTGATTTAAAATATTTTATTATATTATATAATATTCCCCCCTATGGGTTCCCACCTTGACGAAGTCCCTCGACTGATGGGGGGGGGTCCGAGGTGGAAGGATATCACCCGCTCAGGGGTGTGACCGACCGCAGCCTCGGGCTCCCCTCGCTCGTCCGGTCGTTGGGATTGGTGGAGGGGCTTGAGGGGGCACGCGGGGGCCGCTCGCTCAGGAGATGGCAACCGTGTGCACCGGACAAAGCGGAACCCCCCAAGCAAAGGTGTGTGCAACCGTGCCGAGGGCTGCGTGGCGTAAGGGGAGTTACGTTGCTAACGGTGCCTCTCGGATACCGGGCGACCTCCGAGAGTATCGAGCCAAGCCCTGGGCATCGCGGCTCTGCCCGGGTGAAACCGCGCGACCGCACTACTCGTGGGAACAAAATGGACATTGAAAAAAATAACACTTTTCGGAAGTCCTACAGGGCGTGGCCACCTTAGGTGACGAACGACCTGAAGGAGAATGCCCGGGCAGTTCGGGGGCGGAGCCAACTAAGGCCCAGCCACCAAACGTTCGGGTTCGGTATAGCGGAGCGGCAAGGCGACGCTATAAAAAACAAAAGCAGATGGAGGCGAAGGGGGAAGCTGCAAGGCCTACTCCAGAACCGACACCTGCTTTAACAGTTACTCCAAGGACGGGGGAGCGAGCTACTACTGGGGCAGTAAAACGACTCAGGTCAGAGCATAGCACACCCAGTCCTTCCAGTAACACTCAGTTGGGCAAAAGGCCGAAAGTCGTAACTGACCAAAGGACTTTTGCCCAACTGACCTCTGGTCTCATCAGGGTTGCCTTGGTTCCCATGGCATACCCGGATAGAAGACTGAAAAAAGACGAGGCATCGCTTCTGAAAGAAATGGTGAGAAAGCGTATCCTTTGCCTAGCAAAGGGTACCAAAGCGCCTACTTTCAGAGGCACCTCGGATAGGGACGGGGCAGTTGTCTTCAACTGCACCGATAAAGAGACTGAAGGGTGGCTTAGAAGCCTAACCTCAGAAGTTAAGTTAAATGGGATCGAACTGCGTGCACTGCGGGTCGATGAGCTCCCTAGGAGACATCGAATCGTAGTGCACGTAGAGGATCCCACGATATCTGTCAAGAAAGCGCTGGAGCTACTTGACAGGCAAAACGAAGGCATCCAGTCATCGAACTGGGTGATCGCGAAGGGGAGCGAGAGTAGGGACGCCACGAGCACCCACTTCGCTGCCCTTGTGGGGGATGGGGCGTTGAGGGCGCTAAGAGCTCTCAATTTTAAACCCTACTGCGGACTCGGGCAGGTGACGGTTAGGTTGCCTGCTGGAGACAGCGGTAAGGAAAGCGCAAAGGAGAAAGCACCGGGCCCGCCAGAATAAATATGGCGGACCGTGTTCACTTTACGCAGATTAACTTGCATCACAGCAAAAGCGCCTCGGCTGTACTAGCCAAGTGCGCAGCTGTGATGCACACAAGTAGATATATATTTTTAATGCAGGAACCATGGATTATCAAGGGACATATCAGAGGACTTGGTAGCTGTGGAAAATTATTCTGGGCGGGTAACACGGACCGACCGAGAGCCTGCATCATGGTGAAAGGACTAGACGCCTGTCTACTGCCACAATTCAGCGATGGTGACCTAGTCGCCATCAGACTGAAGATAAAGCTGACTAGTGGGGGAGTCAGGGATCTGATAATAGGGTCAGTATACATGCCCTATGATTTGGATAACTTACCCCCTCATGAAAATGTAATCAAACTCACGACCTATGCGAAGCAGAAGGAGCTGGAGATACTCCTGGGCTGCGATGCCAACTCACACCACTTGGTGTGGGGAAGCACCGATATAAATCCCAAGGGAGAAAGCCTATTCAACTTTGTGGTAGGTACAGAGTTGCACATCCTCAACAGAGAAACAGAACCTACCTTCCTGGACTCTAGAAGACAGGAGGTGATAGACATAACCATATGCTCTGGAGTACTGGATCTGGTGAGGGGATGGAGGGTCTCTGATGAGCCCTCAGGATCAGACCACAGACAGATCCGCTTCACCATGGAGCGGACACAAAGCCAAGGGATATGGAAGAGAAATCCCAAGAAAACGAATTGGAGGGGGTTCGAGGAAGATCTTAAGAGTCGACTCAAGGATACTCCCACCAAATTCCACACCAAAGAAAATTTGGAAATGGCGGCGGACTATCTGAATGATGCCATCAAATACTCTTATGAGATGAACTGCCCATTAGAGACGAAAGATCCTACAGCCAGAACACCATGGTGGAACAAGGAGCTAGCTAAGCTCAGGGCTGAGGGGAGAAGACTCTTCAACAGGGCTAGAAATGTAAATACACCGAGATCCTGGGAGGAGTACAGGAAATCTCAAAGAATCTACAAAAGAGCGATAGTAAAAGCTAAAAGGAAAGGATGAAGAAGTTTTTGCTCAAATATCGAGAGTGCTTCTGAAGCATCTAGACTGAGCAAAATACTCTGTAAAGAAAACCAATCACAATGGGGCTGCCTTAAACTTCCCAGTGGAGAGTATACAGAAACTGCGGAGGAAACCCTACAGCATCTTATGGAAATTCATTTTCCGGGCTTTCGGGGAGACTCCACAGTCAATGACAAGCAGAGACCCATGACCGTTCATAAACCGAGAGCATGGGGACTGGCAGCCAAAGTGGTATACCCGCAAGCAGTGGAATGGGCTGTCGGCTCCTTTGAGCCTTTAAAGGCTCCAGGACCTGACGGCATATACCCAATCCTACTGCAGAAAGGGCTCAGCAACCTGCTAGGCCCACTGATGAAAATCTATAGGGCAAGCATTGCCCTTAGACACGTTCCTCAAAAGTGGAGAGAGACTAAAGTGGTCTTTATACCAAAACCTGGCAAGAATGGTCATGTCAGAGCCAAAGATTATAGACCAATAAGCCTTATGTCCTTCGTACTGAAGACCTTAGAGAGGCTGGTGGACAGATTCCTCAAGTCCAACTCTCTAATACACCATCCTCTAGCTAGCGCCCAATATGCTTACAGGGAGGGCAGGTCTACCGAGACCGCCCTACACCACCTGACAGGCAAAATTGAAGGGCAGCTAGAGGCAAAAGGCTATGCTATCGGAATTTTCCTGGACATTGAGGGAGCTTTTGATAGCACCTCACATGCAGTTATCAGGGAAGCACTGATCAGACATGGAGTTCAAGAACCGCTGGTGGACTGGATAGAAGATATGCTAGCGGACAGATGCCTGTCGGTTGAGTGCCAAGACATCTCCGTCAGAGGAAAACCAACAAGAGGCTGCCCACAGGGAGGAGTCCTATCTCCACTGCTGTGGTGCCTGGTGATAGACGACCTACTAAAGGAATTACAGAGGAAAGGTTTCTCGACCTTTGGTTATGCTGATGACGTGGCCATCGTGGTAAGAGGATCATTTCTAAATACATTAAGGGACCAAGCAAAGGATACCTTAAGAATTGTGCAAAACTGGTGTGAGAACAGAGGTCTATCGGTAAATCCGAGCAAGACAAACATCATGGTCTTCACCAGAAAATATAAACCGGAACCTATAGAGCCGTTAAAACTCTGGGGGAAGGAAATACCTTTTACAGACTCAATAAAATACCTGGGGTTAATACTAGATCCCAAGCTTAGCTGGGGAAAACATTTAACAGAACGAAGGAAAAAGTTCTACGCATCCATGTGGATGTGCAGAAGAGCAATGAGCAAGTCGTGGGGCATCAGCGCTAGTGCAGCAATGTGGCTGTATGGGGCGGTTCTGCTGCCGCGACTGCTCTATGCATCAGTTGTCTGGTGGACGAGAACAAGCAAGAGGGAGGCAGAGAAACTGCTGAGAAGCCTGCAAGGTAGCTACCTAAGGGCTGCAGTAGGGGCCATGAGAACCACACCCACAGAGGCGCTTGAAATAGCCCTCAATGTTACGCCACTAGACCTGGCCGTGGTCAAAACAGCCAACACCACGGCATACCGCCTAAAATGTCAGGGTGAATGGAGAGACACTGGACTAGGACACACTAGGCTGGGTCTACTCCGAAAGAAACCTGTCGAGGGCAAACAAGACAGAATAACAAGGAAATACCAGCTGGTAAAACATTTTAAATTATGGATACCAGAAAGAAACGAATGGCTGAATCCGGGGGGAATCACGAACACAAATGTGGACCGGTGGTTCACGGACGGATCAGGCATAAACAACTGCTTCGGAGCGGGAGTATATGGACCTAGGGAAAACTATAGGGAAAGCATTCCTATGGGAGGCGACTGTACGGTCTTTATGGCCAAGATGCTTGCCATCCTAAGGTGCACCGAACACATCCTAGCTAAAGGAACAAAACGCAGAAAAATATATATCTGCTCGGATAGCCGGGCAGCTCTTTTGGCGTTGGCAAAGACAACCACTGAATCACACTTGGTTTGAGACTGCATGCTAGCGCTGGAGGAGCTGAGCGGATCAAATAAGGTAACTCTAGTCTGGGTACCTGGGCACCAAGGTATACCAGGGAACGAAATAGCAGACTCTCTGGCTAGGGAAGGGGCCAGTAAGGCACCAACTAGTTAGGAGGTAGGATTACCTTTCGCGGTGGGCAAAAACTCCATCAGGGAAAGCATAAGCAAACAGCATAAGGCCAGGTGGGAGAAGTTGGAAACCTGCCGCCAGGCCAAGTTCCTGATGAAGGACATCAGTGGTGTCAGGACCAAAGAATTACTTGCACTGAATAGGCAGAGACTGAGGGTGGGGATAGGACTACTTACAGGACACTCCCCAATACTTAAAGCTCACCTATTCAACATCAGACTTGCAGATAGGAAGGAGTGTCGACTATGTGGGGAAGAGAAAGAGGACAGCATACATATACTGTGCCAATGCCCGGCTCTTGCTCACAGGAGGTTTACGACCTGGGGGCAGGGTTTTCTTAAATCCCAAGACTTAAGCGAAACAAGGGTGACGGAACTCATAAGCCTAGTGGAAAATTCTGGGCTGAGATCCCAACACCCAGTTTGAAAAAGAGTGAGGAGACACAATGGAACTCTTTTTGTTCTAAGTGCCGTCGGGGGCCGTATGGAATCATTCACTTTCCTCTACTACTACTACTACTTATATAATATTATTTTTACAATTAGAGTTTATAAAAATGATCACCCTTATGCTATTGTAACTAGTCAAATCTTATATATGTACTTATTTATAGGGATGTGCTGCATATCAGGTAAATATCCGGTACCCGGATATCCAGCTACTTTTTTATTTATTTAGAATTATCCGGCTATTCAACCTATTCGGCCATTTTCCACAATCTGATGATTCAAAATAAATAATAAATATAAAATCGTATACCGTATATAAAACGTATTGATAAAAGTATTTATTTAGTTAGATTGACCTAAAATTTGGTGAAATATAGATCACCAAAATATTTCATCTAATTTTTGGCCATCTAACAATAAATACTTTTATTATTTAATTTATTGTATATTTTTATACAGGGTGGTTCTTGTAACGGTTGCCACGATTCTTTAAACGTTTCCGACAGTTTAAAAAAAGTTTATATATAGTAAAAGTTTACTTACTTTACGCAAGCTATAACGTGCAATAAAAAAAAAGAAAAATTTTTAATAAAAATTGAAACCATTCTCAAGATACGAAGCTTCAAAATTGACATATCATCGGCATTCGCATTATCCGATGTACACAGCGGGGAGGTTGTTCAGTCGAATTTGTACATCAAGTAACTCTAAAAAAAGCAGACTGTGTGTGTGTGTGTGTGTGTGTGTGTGTGTGTGTGTGTGTGTGTGTGTGTGTGTGTGTGTGTGTGTGTGTGTGTGTGTGTATGTGTGTGTGCTTCTATCTAATTAATTTTGTTTTACATAACTAAATATTTTAATTTGCATAAATGATAAAAAAAGTACGAGTGATAGGAATTGAACTCGACTCGACAGTGTGATAACCACAGATTTTAGTGTTCGTACTACACCGACTTCTCGAAAATCAATCTAACGGAGCCGAATATAAAAAACGTCATATTATTTAAATTAATTTTTCTTGAAAATAGCTGAGCGTTACGTCCTATATCCCTTTACCAAATATTTATATTTTTATCTCAAAAGATTTAGTAATTTCTCTAATTATATACATATGTATATTTTAATGTCTCCAAGAAATGACTTTTGAACTGAATAATAAATAATAAAATAAAATATTTTAATAAAAGACAAACTCAATTTTATATATTGCCCAAAATCTAACGTCATAAAATTATGTCCTCGAATTAGGTGGAATGCTACGTGCGAAAGGCGAAACCTCGTGCCTGCCGCCGCACAAGTCCACGAAACGCTCATCATTGGTGAGACAAAGCCAGAATGATGGATTGTTGGTTCTTGTCTGACTCATCTGTCTCATTTGGTTCTCATCTTGGTTCTTATCTAAGTAGTTCAGATATAAACAATATCACGGATTCGAACCATGTACTACGTTTATTACTAAGCGTAACGATGTAGTTTATGTCCACTTTCTCAGGAGGCGGTGGCCGCTCTCAAGTTTCTCTCTGATTATATATTATTACGTCCGCGCGTCGTCCTCAAGATATCGCACGCGCGTCGCAACGATTCACTCACTCACTCACGCCCGAAATAAAGATATTCTCTTAAAAGGCGAAAGAACTTTAATACAAGCAGGAGAGAACACAATAAAAGATAACCGAACAATAATATATGCATATAAGACAATTAAGATCAGCCGTCGGAGGAACTCAACCTCACGACACGACAGCTCGGAATCTAATCACCAAATATGGCGCCGCAAAACAGATGCACGCCGATTGTTTGTAAACAGCTTCCCTGGCGACGTTCTCTCGGCAATGTTAAAGAGGTACATTCAGAGGACAAGACCCAAGGACGTAACACTACCCTCCTCCTCCTAGATTGTCGTCCCGACAATCAACAATGAGGGGGTCTTTTCTTCGCTGAATATTTTTTTTGTACTCCAATGTTAACTCCAGGGCACCGACGAATTTCCTTGTTCTCCCCTGAGCTCCTGCCCAGGTTACCGAACAATTCGTTATACTTGGTCCCAATTAATAAACATCTTCAAACGTCGACTTCCAGGGCCCCGACGAATCCTCTTGCTCTACCCTGAGTTTCCTACCCAGGTTACCGAGCGATCCGCCATCTTGAACCCAATCGACTTTCAGCACATTCTTCTTATAACATCCTGTTTCCTTGTCTAGGAAATCTTCAGACATGGGGGGGGAATAACTACCGTGGTCCTATCGTTCCACCAAATGACTCCCCAAGTCCCTGCCTCGGCATTCGCACTACGACTCATGGGAAAACCACGGACCAAAAACCATGAGTGAGGCAGTCTTCTTTATTAAGGCAGAAGAGAATTCCATACTCTGCCCTCAATCTCCTCTATTAACGCCGAAGAGAACTCCCTGCTCCGTCCTTCTTCTCTTTCGGGAAACTTTCTAAAAACTAAAATAAATTTTTAAATGCAGCAAATTATCTTAATTTTAATTAAAGAAACTTAAAAATCTATTCCTCAATAATTTCTGGGCTCCGATCTATCCCTACACTCTCTAATTTCTTTCTAAATTCCTTTCTAAAAATGGAGCTAATCTATCGGAATGCACTATTTCTTTCCTATGTCTGGACGACTTCTCTATGCAATACACTACATCACTAAGTTTTTTTACTATCTGGAAAGGACATCCCCAATTCCTCTGTAACTTCGGAGCTTTTCCTCTAAATCTGCGGGGGTTGAAAAACCAGACTCTCTGCCCCTCCTCAAAAAGAACTTTTCTAACTCTTTGATCATATCGGGCTTTCATCTGAGAAGACTTCAGACTCATTTGCTCTCTAACAGAAGAATGAATTTCTTCCAATTTTTCTCTTAAATTTTTCACAAAATTTCTACCCGGAAGCAATCTCTCCTCAAAAAGCTCAGGATTTCCTCGCAAAAGATCCACAGGTAACCCAAGTTCCCTAGCAAAGTATAACTCTGCCGGAGTCACCCCAGTGGTCTCATGCTTTGAAGATCTATAGGCTAGGAGAAACATGGGAATCCATCGATCCCAATCCCTTTGATCCTCGGACACATGTTTTGCCAAAAAATTCGTGATGGTTTGATGCTGGCGTTCGACTTGCCCATCAGATTGAGGATGAAGAGCGGTAGTTCTCGTCTTTCTGATCCCAAGTAGCTTCATCAATTCCGAGAAAAGCTTAGACCCGAAGTTCTTTCCTTGATCGGTATGAACTTCAATAGGTACTCCATGTCTGGAGATGAACTGGCTGACAAAAACTTCGGCCACTGTCTTAGCCCTAATATTCTTTATGGGGAAAGCCTCCACCCATTTAGTAAAACAATCTACAATTACGAGTAAATATTTATTTCCAGACTTGGTCAAAGGAAGAGGGCCAAGTATATCCATTTGCACCCTTTCTAGTAGAGCTCCAACATTGTAAACCTGTAGAGGAGATTTTCCTTTTCCTGAGGGGCCTTTTTTCGAAATACAGATTTTACACGTTTTGCACCATTCTTCGACATCTTGTTTACAGGTTGCCCAGAAGAAACGTTTCCGAATTCTCTCTAAAGTTTTATTAACTCCAAAATGTTCTCCTGTTGGAGAATCATGCGCCTCCTCCAAAATTTCTTTGACTCGCTCTCGAGGCACTACAAGTTGAAGAAAACTTGATCTTAGGTTTGGAGCTTCCCATTTTCTATAAAGAATTCTATCTTTCAACACCAAGGAATCCCAATACGACCAGTATATCTGAGTTGAAACATCTTTCCTGATAATTTCCGAACGTGGCGGACGTACTCCCGTTTCCTTGGCACAAAGAACAAATTCGATGTTAGGATCTTGTCGCTGAGCCTCACGCCAATTCTCTAAATTTTTGCCTTCCAGCACAATGCGAGCAACTGTTTGTTCTTTTTCTTCCAAATTTTTCTTTTCTACCTTTGCACAATATTGGCAACCGCTTGTCTCACACAGTCTTCTGGATAAATCCATCAGCATTCTTGTGAAAAATTCCCTTTCAGTAGATATACTAGGCCGATTCTAACTAAGGGGCAATGAGGGGGGTGAAGGGCGAGGGGAACCCATGGCGCGGGGGAATGACGTCACACGGGGAGGGGGAATGACAACACGCGGGGAGGGGGAAACGTCCGCGATGTACCGCGAGGGGTCCGCGGGGAGGGGGAAGCGTCCGCGATGTACCGCGAGGGGTCCGCGGGGTGGGGGAAGCGTCCGCGATGTACCGCGAGGGGTCCGCGGAGAGGGGGAAGCGATTGCGATGTTGGTGCGGGGTCCGCGGGGAGGGGGAGGCGTCCGCGAAGTTAGGGTCCGCGAGGGGTCCGCGGGGAGAGAGGAAACCACGAAAGACCACGTGAAGCTTTACGGGTGAGGGGTCCGCGGGGAGAGAGGAACGCGAAAGACCGCGTGGAGCTTGAGTGGTGAGGGGTCCGCGGGGAGAGTGGAACGTGAAGGAGATGATGCGAAGGAGAGCGCGAGGCGCACGCGAGCGAGATATCGCAAGAGAGGCGTATATGCAAGAGCGAGAGAGGTAGCGGAGCGAGAAGATGACGCGAAGGAGAACGCGAGGCGCACGCGAGCGAGATATCGCAAGAGAGGCGTATATGCAAGAGCGAGAGAGATATCGGTCGCGAGATGATGCAGCGAAGGAGAGCGCGAGGTGTTCGCGAGAGAGAATTTTTAATAATATTTTTTAAATAATAATAATAAGATTTTAATTTTAATATGAGGAAAGAAGAGAGGACCTATTCTAAAATAAATACATATGATTTAATATTAATAATAATTTTTAATTAATATATATATTTACAAAATATGTGTGTGTGAATTTAAAAATTTAAAATATAAAAATATAAAATATGAAAAGAAAAATATATATAATCAAAAATAAAAAAAGTATATAAAATTAAAATATTAAATTTAAGTAGCTGGATAATGGTGGGGCGGCCGAATGACCCTAATGCGAGGTGCTGCGAGAAGCGGAGGCGACGGCTGGGTGGGGACTCCTGCACAACAGAAAATTTTTATTAATTATTTTAATAATTTTTAAAATTAAAAAGAAATACTTACAACAATTATTCATTCTCAAAGAAGTCTCCATGCTCACAAGGAAATTGCGATATCTTGGATCAACCATTAAATAAATTATGAGATATTTGATTATGTAGAGTAGCTGTATGACGTTTTCTCAAACCTATTTCTCGTCCATGTATCATCTGGACGATTGAATTCACCGGAGTGTGCGTCGAAAGCGCAGGAACACTGGTATCTACGCTTAAGTAACATTTGCGTAGAAATTTTCTTTTTCTTTCAAGTCGCGCGATTCGAGCTGTCCGTGATTGCAAATTTTTAATTAAAAAGTTTTTCGGGTTTATTGTCAGGTCTACAAATGTCAATAGTGCTTGTGAGCATTGTCCTTCTAACAAGTCGATACATTCATCGCAATCTAACTCCCAGAACAGATAACCCACTTTATCACTTTCACTCGGACGCATTCCTCCCCTTAAAATGTTTTTTTCCAACGCAGCAGCAATTTTTAACACAAGTTCTTCCTGTGATGCAATATATTTAATCAGAGTTACCATCTTCACAGCACTTGCAGAATTATATATTTTACGTTTAATGCTTTCACACAACACTTGAGTACAAGTCTGCTACTCTATGACACCATACACATTTATAATGTTGCTCCCCTCTTGATTTTTAATTCTACATCTCTCTTGTTCTAACTGGAGTATCATGTCTCGGCTAGCTCATCACTTTTTAAATCTCCAGAGAACGAAGAAATAGTTTTGTCAGCTATATCTTATTGGGAAAGAAATAATTAAACACAGATTAACAGTAAAATAATTTTTATTTGTTACAAGCATTATGAAGAATATCTTTTACAGCACAAGCTAATAATTCACAATCAATAAGTGAATCGCTGTCAAACATAGGGCTTTCACGTATCATTTTTGCGGCATTGCTCACATCGCAGATATTATCAAGTTGTAAAATATTTACAAATTGTTTAAACTTTTCAGTAACAATATGCAGATTTTCACACAACCAGGAATACATATGATCTATACATTTTTTTAAATTAAATAAACGTAATAAAGTTGATGGTTTCATGTATAAAGTATTATTAGATGATATAATCTTTATAATTTTTGAAGTAGACATGTTAACCAATTCAAGTGTCAGATCACAAATCCATAGCGGAGTTTCAGTTAACCGCTCAATATCCGCTTGTTTCTGCATTAGCGATTTCCATGTTTCGATAGGCAATATTATTTGATTGCCTCGATTATCGCCAATAGCCAATTCCACATAAGATATGACTCCAACACAAATTCCTATTTCCAAATACTTGTATGACGTAGCAGTCAGGGCGTATCTTCTTCCAAGTATACGAACGGCACGATGAGAGGAAGCGCTATAAAAATTGTGATTATTTAAAAATCATTATTTAAAAATCTTTATTTAAAAATCATTATTTGACAAAAAAGAATCGAAACTTACTTATCACATTTCTTCATGCACAAAACATCACTATCCTGAATTCTCGAAGCGTAATAATTCATGCTTCCGGCAGAGTACATTTTAAAAGAACCTTTCATATAAGTGATTGATACAATACTAAATCATTATTACAAGTTTTTATTGATACAATGCAATGGGGTGGGGATTATTGCTGACGCAATATTATTTTTAACCAATCATCAAAGCGCCGCTGCAAGGCCGCGATGACATCATCCTCAACGAAAAATTAGATGTAAAATAATGCAACATATCCAAAATTTCATGGCCAATGCACGGCTGCTATGACATCATTCGTACGTGACAAAATCACAATTATCCGATTTGCAATATGTATCACGAGCGCCAATGTACGGCTGCTATAACATCATCCTCAACGAAATATTAAATGTAAAATAATGCAACATATCCAAAATTTCAAGCGCCGATGCACGGCTGCTATCACATCATCCTCAGATGAAATATTAGATGTAAAATAATGCGACATACCCAAATTTTCAAGTGCCGATATACGGCTTCTATGACATCATTTGTACGTGACAAAATCCCCAATTTTCGATGTACGGCTGCTATCATTTGAGATGAATCTCGCGAAATGTGCAAAAATGTATCAATTTCAAGGTCGATGCATCATTCGTACGTAACAAAATCACAAAGTTAAGTGCAACATACTTGAGTGCCAATGATCTCTACAATCAAATAAAAATGGTTGTAAGGAGGCATACTATGTTAGTATCATTGTCAGAGGTTCAGCAAGAGCATCTCAAAAATGGCGCTAGAAGAAGCAAGTTTGTTGGAGCAAGCCACAAGGGTGAATTCGGTGGAAGAATATATTGTGTGGGAGCAGCAATGTGACGAATACATCGAATCATTGGAAGAACAAAGCCGAATCAAACGCCCACGGTTAGCGATCGGAGTTCGACAATCGCTTGTCGCTCAAATTGCTCGTCTGGAAGGGTTGAAAAATTCGGTACGCAGACGTTTTGTACACGCAGGTGCCGTAAGCAGTTCGCGAGACATCGGACTCATATGGCGAGAGATTGATACGGCGTTCGAGAGCCGCATTTGACCGGTGCAGTAATAAACAGCAATCGAACCTCGTCAATTTCTAGAGGATGCCAAAGACATTGTGATCGAACACGTGCAAAAAGTGTTGCAAAAACACACTAGTGTAAAAGTGAACACTATATTTAATGGAGAGTTTGTGTTAGGCGATAAGCGCGCTAATAAAAGTGTCAACACTAAAAACTTTGAAATCTTTCGCACCTCCGATTTATATGATTGGTACAAACGCCGCGTTATCGAGCCCACACTAGCATCGCTAGAAGAATTTCAAGAACGTGATAGTGGTTGGGCATTGTCGCGAATAATCAATTTGATTATAAATATAAACAAGTATAATCCAATGCGCGCGGGATGTCACATTAAATTGCCGCGAGAAATAATGAACAAAAGAGCAGTAGTGAACGTGCAATCTAAAGACAATGCATGTTTCGCGTGGACGGTGGTCGCTGCTCTGCATCCAGTTGCAAAATATAGTGAGAGAACGTCGTCATATTCGCACTATACGACGGTGTTGAATCTCCAGGACATTGAGTTTCCGATGACGTTGAATCAAATTAAGAAATTTGAAATGGCAAATAACATCTCAATCAACGTGTACAGCATCGAAGAAAAAAACATTGTCCCAATACGTCTCTTGGAGGAAAAGAAAGACAGACACATCAACCTGCTGTACGTGCATGATAGCAACAGCGTTGGACATTTCACATGGATCAAGAATTTATCCCGACTTGTCAGCTCGCAATTGAGCAAAAACAATGACAGAAAATATATCTGCGATCGGTACGTATATTTATTGCAATAAAATTATATATTAAATAATCATAAAATAATTATAAAGTGTTTATAATTGCTATTATCTTTTACAGATGCTTGCATTACTTCGGGTCTGAGGACAAGTTGCAGACACATATGGTAGACTGCGGAGAGATGAATGACTGCGCTATCCGATTACCGAGCGATAAGGACAAGTGGCTATCGTTTAACAACAACACCAGGAAAGAGCGACTTCCATTTGTGGTGTATGCCGACCTCGAATGTGTTTTGGCAAAGACCGAAGAAGAAAAAAATTATCAACATCATCAAGTATTTTGTATAGCTTATTATGTATATTGCTCGTTTGACAATTCATTATCCGCGTATCACTCTCATCATAGCGCCGATTGCGTTTCATGGTTCGCCGAACAACTAAAAAATTTAGCACAACGCGTAAAGACCATTTTAAAAAAACGTAAAAAAAGGGCGCCAAGTCCACACTCCATGTGAAAAAGTGTTATACAAAAAACAGTGTTTTTAAATTATTGTAAAAAAACTTAATATTTCTAAAAAAAATAATGATATCAAAAAATTGCGCCAAATAAATAAAAATTTATGTTTTATAAAAAATATATTTGTTTTATTATTTTAAATATTTAAAAAAAGTTACTCAGCCAAATATAAATGTGTATTTTGCAATTATTATCTGATCTGATATAAAATTTATCACAGAATCATCTTTGTATTTTTAAGAATGATGTATCTGCACAGTCAAAACGATTTAGACCCGGTATTGAAACAATTAAAATGACGAACAAAAACTTGGCGTGCCCGGGTCGGGGCACTAAAATGACATAAATTTCGTAATAAGATTGCTTAAAAATTAATTTATAAAATTTATTTTTTAAAGTAATAATTTGTAAAGTAATAATTAAAGTAAGATTTCTTAAATTTTTTAAAAATATTCCACATTGAACGATGTAATTGCGCTACTCGTCTCTTATAATTTTATATTTCAAACTTTATTTGTTAAGCTTGAAATATATTCTTACATTAAATACTAGAATTTTAATTAATTTGTTGATATTTTACATTTTATGCTATATTATGCTAAGATTATGTATTTGTGATTAATTTTATATATATATTTTATTTATATGCAGATACTTGAAGATTGCATGTCAAATTTAATTTTAAAATATTTAATTTTTAACGCCCCGACCCGGGCACGCCAAGTTTTTGTTCGTCATTTTAATTGTTTCAATACCGGGTCTAAATCGTTTTGACTGTGCAGATGCATCATTCTTAAAAATACAAAGATGATTCTGTGATAAATTTTATATCAGATCAGATAATAATCTGCAAAATACACATTTATATTTGGCTGAGTAACTTTTTTTAAATATTTAAAATAATGAAACAAATATATTTTTTATAAAACATAAATTTTTATTTATTTGGCGTAATTTTTTGATATCATTATTTTTTTTAGAAATATTAAGTTTTTTTACAATAATTTAAAAACACTGTTTTTTGTATAACACTTTTTCACATGGCGTGTGGACTTGGCGCCCTTTTGTTACCTTTTTTTAAAAAGGTAAGTTTTTTTAATGATATCATTCATTTTTGTAGTATATATTTATTTATTTTTAAACAAAGAAGCAAAGATATGAGTTATTATCAAATTCGTATGATTTTTTCTTTCCTTTTTTTATTTTACTAGACCAAAACAAGCGCGCGTTAAGCGCTTACAATTTTACATTTAAAAGAGTTATATTTTCAAAAAAATAATATAAAGTTTGTTGATAGAAATCAGTTGATAACTGTCAAAAAAATTAACCGAGTTTAAAGTATTATAACATGTATATTATTTAAAATATATTATTTTAATTTTTATAACACATTATTTCAAAACTTAATTAGGAATTAACGTTTTAATCAACTGATTTCTGTCAAAAATATTAATAAAACGTTAATTTGCTAATTAAATTATAAAATAATAATACGTTAAAAATATAAAAATAGTTCAATGTTGTATATAATATGTCATAACACCTTATCTTCGATTATAATAATTTTTGATAGAAATTAAGAAGGCAAATATTCTAAGACTTATAGTTTTTTATATTTTAGAATTTCAATTTTGAAAGTTATTCGCGAAAATTGAAAAACTTGCATGTATATATAGTTGTGCTCAATTCTACAATATTTGTTTATTTCAAAAAGAGCGTTAAAAATATTTCTAGCAAATAATTCAATTGTACATACACGCGAATACTCTTTCGCATGTAGGAAAGACTACAAAATTAATTATAAAAAAGAGACTAATTGTGAACGCGTTAAAATTTCGTACATCGCAGTCGGCGGTAAATGTGTATTATAACGGCAACCTCTCCGTTTTTCTTGTAACTTTTATATTTTGTTTATTTTGGTCTCTAAATAAGATTCTGAGAAGGAAAATCGTCGCTCATGTTCCATTTATTTTTAATTAATTTTTTTAATTTCTCAATGTCGGTAAGTAAAAAAATAATAAAAAATGATAATTTATGGATATTTCTCTCTCTCTCTCTCTCTCTCTCTCTCTCTCTCTCTCTCTCTCTCTCTCTCTCTCTCTTTTTCTGAGAGAAGACGTGTCAAACATCGCTCTGCAAAAGTGATAACTTTTAAGTGGTTATATAGTGAGGGAGAGTGGCGAAAAAGTATTGAAGTAATAGTTGCATAGACCGGGAATAGACATGAGTGTTATCTAACAGGAATATGCTGATTTGTGAGCGTGAGAGTTATATTTCTTGTATGAGGCATCGAGATTTCACGCGACAGGTAGACATTAAAGGTGGACACAAAGCGCTGACGTGTGAATTTGGACAAAGGTAATTGACCGCCTATGCTGATATTAACAGCTTCGGCCGGTAATTATCGATATGAACGATGAATATGACGAGTATCGATGCTCGGCATGTAAGAAGGCAATAAAAAATCAGGTTGTTGCATGCAAATCTTGTATTAAACTGTTTTACCATCCAGGATGTGCAAGTAAACATAAAATTTATGATAGAAATCGCGAACTGGTGTCGTGTCCTGGCCCATTTGAGAAATTTACAATTGAAAGTGAAGCAGATATGAAGAAGGCACCGACAGCAGCGGGGAGCAGCAGGGAAAGACAAGGATCTACAGGATCTACGGGTTCGTTTACGACATCAAGCAGTGGAAATAGAATATCAGGAGCGAGTGGATCATCGAGTATTGACGTAAAAATAGATTGGCTTGTAAAAACTGTGAAAGAAATAAAAGACGAAACAGCATGTAAGAAGGAAATTAAAATGATGGTTAAGGAAATAGTTCGAGAAGAATTTGGAAGTATTAAACAAGAACTGGAAGACTTGAGAAGAATTATACAAGGAGGAGCGGGTGGACTGGCAGGAGGAGCTCAAAGATGTTATAGTGAAGCAGTTAAAGAGAAGAAAAAAGAAAATATTATAATTGTCAAACCCAAGGTGCAACAGGAGAGTGAAGCAACTAAAAAACTGATAAAAGAAAAGGTAGATATCAAGAATATGGATATGGGAATAACGAAGTTAAAAAAAGGAAGTAAGGGAACAGTGATTCTCGGCTGTGAGACTGGAGAAGAAATGGAAAAGCTAAAGGCGACAGTACAAGCCAAGCTGGGCGAGAATTTTAACGTTACTGTGTCACCGCGGATGAAACCTAAGATAAAAATTGTCAATATTGGCGAGGAAGAAATGGAGTTGAATGATGATGATTTAATAGGTACAATTAAGAAGCAGAACAAAATTGACGTGAAAAATGAAGGAATTCATATGCGAATAGTGAAGAGAATAGTTAAAGAGAAAATAAATGAGAAATATCAGTCCGGAAGAAGAGGAAAAGATGGTATCGTAATAATTGAAGCAGATGAAGAGACTCATGAAGTAATGTTGAGAAAAGGGAAACTGAATGTAGGATGGAGAAAGTGTCCTGCATTCAATCACATTAACATTAAAAGATGTTTTAAATGCTGGGGTTATTATCATATTGCAAAGAACTGTATGCGTAATGAAACATGTCACAAATGTGCAGGAAATCACAAGGTGAGTGAATGTACAGCGACAAAGAAAAGATGTATAAATTGTATGTTTAAGATTCAAACATACAATTTGAAAATAAATGATGAGCATGGCGCACTTGATCCGGAATGTCCGACTTTCAAGAGGGCGATACAGGAGGAGAAGAGGAGGGCCGGATGGGAGGAAGATAAATAGCAACTACAGAAGGAAACGGAATTAATACTATATACAAATGCGCAAAGTTTGATGGCGCATAAAGACGAGATACAGCATCAGATTATGAAGAAAATGAATCCTGCGTTCATAGCGTTATCAGAAACCAGAGTGACTGCTGAAATTGAAGACTGTGAAGTGAACGTACCGGGGTATAGTATGATTAGATGTGATGCTGAAAACAGAAATACAGGAGGGGTTCTTTTATATGTAAGGGACGATATTAAATATGAGATAGTATTAGTAAAAAAGTTAGAAGCGAATTGTTGGTGTGCTGCGATTGAGGTGAAAGATAAATTGTATAAAGGAGTGATAACAATAATATATCATTCACCGAGTTCATCGCATAGTGAGTTCGTGAGATTTCTGGAGGATATAATAGAAGAATTAATAATACGGGGAGAATGTATAGTAATAGGAGACTTTAATATAGATATTATGTTGGACTCGTTTTATACAAAGAAGTTACAAACGACAATGTTGAGCTTAGGCATGAAACAATATGTAAATAAACCGACGAGAATTACGAAAGATAGTAAGACAATTATAGATTTAATTTACGCTAATAATAAAATAGAAGTGCAAGTAATTCATGAACCTAAAATAACGGACCATGCGTGGTTAAAAGTTGATCTTAATGCGAATAAAATTGATAATAAATACAGAGAATTTAATGCTAGGAATTTTAAAGAGTTTAATGTAGATGAATTTATTAAATTAGTGGAAAATAAATTAGGAAAAAGCCAAGATATGAATGTCAGTGTGAGAGCGAAGAAACTTGTCGATAATATAGTAGATGCGTTGGATGCTACAGCACCTAGAAAAACATTTAGAATTCCGAAAATATGGGAAGGGAAAAAGTGGTTTTCGGATGAAATAAGGGAAGCAGCGGCTAAAAGGGATGAGGCGTACAGTAAAGCGTTGTATGATGACACGGATGAAAATTGGTCACAGTTTAAAATCGAAAGAAATGCAGTGGTTAAACTAATCAGGACAAAGAAAAAAGAATACTATGAAAATATGATAGATCATAACAAGGGAAATCCGACATCTATGTGGAAAACCTTAAAAGAAATAATAAGGGGCGAACCAACGGGTACAAAAAAAATAGAGAATATAGATTTTGAAATATTAGATAATACCGAAGGGTGCAATATAGCTAATAAATTTAATTTATATTATATACAGAGTATTGAGAACATAGTAAAATCTATAAGTAGAGATAAGTTAGGAAGTCCAGGTAAAAGAATTATTTTTGTTATTGAAAGCGAGGGAATAATGGAAAATTTTGAGATGATTAGAATAGAGCATTTACAAAAAATTGTTATGGAACTACCAAAAAAGAAAGGCACGGAGGAGGGATTAACTAGTGATATACTTAAAGCAGTATTTTATGTAATAAAAGAGGAATTTATTGATATAATAAATAACTCTTTGAGGGAAGGTTGCTGTCCAGAAGGTTGGAAAACGTCTACGATAATACCGATTCCAAAAATAGAAAAAGCCAGAAAAGCAAGTGAATTTAGGCCTATTAATATGTTACCAATATTCGAGAAAGTATTAGAATTAGTAGTTAAAAAGCAAATTGAGGCGTATTTAGAAGATAACTGTATTATAACAGAACATCAGTCAGGTTTTAGAAAACAGTATTCGTGTGAAACAGCGATTCAAACAGTCATTGACGAATGGAAACTGATAGTTAGTGAGGCAAAAATGGTGGGGGTAATTTTCATGGATCTCAAGCGAGCATTTGAAACGATAGATAGAGAAAGACTGTTAGAGAAATTATATCAATACGGAATTAGAGGAACAGCTTTAGAATGGTTAAGATCATATTTAAAGAATAGAACACAGCAGGTACGATTTAACAATGAATGGTCTGCATTATTGGCCACAGAATATGGAGTACCACAGGGATCTGTATTAGGACCTTTGTTATTTATAATATATATAAACGATATAATTAAAGTCTGTCCGGAGGGATGTAGTATAAAAATGTTTGCAGACGATACGCTAGTGTATGTGACTGGAGGGAGTAGTGCGGAATTAGAAAGAAAAATGAATATGGCATTTGTTACAGTGGAAAGATGGATGAATACAAATAAGTTAAAAATGAACGCAGGGAAAACGAAATATATGATAGTTCGAAGTGTACGAAAAGAACTGAGAGGTAACATTACACTGAAATGTTTGGATGGAACGGAGATAGAGCGTGTGGAAAGAATGAAATATCTAGGCATAATTATTGACGATAGGTTAAGATTTAAGGACCACTGTGATTATATGCTAAAGAAAATAGGGAAAAAAGTGAGTTTTTTAAATAGAATAGGTAACTACATATCGGCATACACTAGATGTATTATATATAAGTCAATCATAGCGCCTCACTTTGAGTATTGTGCGACGCTGTTAATTGATATGGGAGAAACACAACTGAATGAATTGCAAAAAGCGCAAAACCGGGCCATGAGGGTCATATTGCAATGTGATAGATATACCAAAGTGGAGAGTATGCTGCAAGCGCTGCAGTTTATGTCCATAAGACAGAGGCTGAATTATAATGTGTGTATATTTATTTTTAAGATTTTAAAGAATATGTTACCGGATCAATTAAGAAATAAGTTAACAATAGTGGGAAAAGAGAATGAAAGACAGACACGGCAAGCTGGAGACATTGTGGTACAATTTCGTAGGACAACGAGTGCACAGAAGAGTATGTTTTATGAGGGAGTGAAAATGTACAATGCCTTACCAGCTGAAATAAGACGAATCGAAGAACTGGAAGCGTTTAAGCGAGAGTTAAAGGAGTATATTGTAATTAATTAATGTAAATTAGACTTGTATTTTACAAATAGCTGAGAAAGCTAATAAATATCAATCAATCAATATCAGTACTCTGCGTTGATACCACTGCTCTAGTACTCTGCGTTGATACCACTGCTT